>NW_022292021.1:0-13588 GCF_002776525.5 Piliocolobus tephrosceles
TTCCTGCTAAAGATATGAAATAATCTGTTTTTGATCAGCTTCCAACAAAGCATATTGTGTCTAGCAGGATCCCATTTGCTATTTTGAGTCCACTGTGTCACAAATTTTCAAGTTTTTAAATCAGGTGTCTTAGTTCAGGCTTCTATAAAGAAGAATATCATGGACTGTGTGGGCTTAAAAAGCAAATATGTATTTCTTATCGTTCTGGAGGTCGGGAAGTCCAAGCCAGCATATTTGGTGTCTGAAGAAAGTTGCCTTCTTGATGTATCTTCACATGGCTGATAGAGAGCTCTAGCCTCTTCAGATTCTTTCCATGCTTAATCTTATTCATGTGGACTCCACCCTCATGATTTAATCATCTCCCAAATACCCTGCCCCTAAATACCTCACTTTGGGGATTAGACCTCAATTTTGGAGGAACACAGATATTCAGCCCATAGCAGCAAGCAGTATTTATTTTGGTCAAAATAAAAATAAGATAAAACCTAGACCTTTAGATCTCAAAAGTTATATAAAAATTAGATCTAAAGCAGTTGGCATTAAAGCACAAACTCATTTGTGCATCTGTTGCTCACAAAATACATTTATTCAATCCAAATAAACATTTGCTAGTAAAATCTTAACTACAATTATGCCTTCCCCCCACCCACCTCTTAAGTATTTTCATTTCTGAACAAAATGCACTTTCAAAACTCCTGATCTTTTCTGAAGTCATAAGCAAAATAAGAAGGCTAATTTCAGAAATTTACCAATGCTTTTTTTTAACCTTTTATTGTGACCGAATAATAGCATACTACAAGTGAGCCACCCTTAAGGGAAAAACAATGTAGCAATTATTTGAATCATTCTTTTTTAGCAGAATTAGCATAGGAGAATTTGCAGACCTATGAAACTGTAATTTTTGAATACTCAAATGTTTCAAGGAAAGTGTTAAATAGTTCTTGCTTAGCCTAGTGTTCTGAAAGTTTCTTCTAGTACAATATAATCCAATTTTCTGTACAAAGAAAGCTTTTATTGAAAGGGATAGCTCAATTTTTACCAAATTATACATAGTTTGTAACTAGGCTCAGTGAAAAAAAAATTGCTATAATAATTCAAAGATTAATGATTCAAATCTATAAAATACATTCCTATCTGTAGATAAATCAGTTATTGGAAAATAAGGATCACATAGTCTAGTTACAAGGTGAAGGGCTATGCCATCCTTGAATATCTGTTTCTATGACCACAATGACCAAATATATGGCTCTGCTATGAGCATTCTGTTTTATTTTGTAGAGTTGTTTTCTGGCCAGGCTCTTTAATCTGCAGATGAAATCAATTATGATTTCTATAGTAGAATGTTCCAATTGGAGTCTAAGAAATTCAGATATTTCTAGCCTTTATTTGACATTATTGAGCTATTTTGAGAGTAATTACTTGCAATGGCACTAAAAAGCAAATTGGAAGAATACCTATTCGGAGTCAAAAGATGGAAATGGTGTGTTCATCAGAGGGCAGTGAAATGATGACTGCATCATTGTTTTTGTCAATAGTGAATATTTTGTAATCTAGGTATGATAAGATTAATACCTACTGAGTGGACAGGGTCTGCCTTCTGTCATATTCAAGACCAAGCATCACTGCTCTGGGGTTTCTCTGGCAAAGTACATTACACAAGGAAGAGACTCAATCTTTCAAATTCTGTATTTTATAAACATTTGAAATTCTAATTGTTTGGAGGCCTTCAAATATCTCATAAATATTTTGCATGTAATAAAATCTCATGAACAGTTGTCAAACATTGTGAGGATTTTATGTACTTAGAAAAGCATCAACAACTATAAGGGGAGGAGCTGCTGGGGCCTTTATTGGGAAGAGAACCACGCTTGATCCTAAGGCTAATGTATCGATAACTTCAGGGATATCATTTGCACTAAGAGCTATATAAATGATGTTCCCTATGCTGATGTGAAATTCCCACTGGGAACTCCCCAAATTCCTGATGAGAGGAAGTAGCTATGCAGAGGGAATGATTTTCTGTGAGTGCCATGGAAATCATACAAGAAGAAGTAGATTCTACGTATGCTGTAAATAGTAGATACTTCCCACAGCATTTTTATCATAAACTTTGAAAACCCTTCTTTATGCAGTTCTTTTTGTATTTTCAAATGCCTCAGGGCAAATTCAGAGTCATGGGGCAAGGCAGAACTCTTAGGCTGTATTTCTAATACATTTAGCTTTTCTTAATACAGCAAAAAGGGTCTGAGGCTGAGATTGACACAAAAATTCTGAGTTTCATTTCTGGCATTTGTCATGAATTCCTCATTATCCCTGTTAAACTCCTGAAACCATATCTGTGCATGCATTTCCTTGTTTTCCCTAGAACACTGGAACTACATCATAGTGTCATTGTAAAATACTTACGAGATAGTAAATGCAGCTCACATTAAGCATTATAACATGTCATAAAATGAACGCCCTTTTCATTTAAAAGCTCCACTTCTCAGCCTCGGGTTTGGAAATTATGTATCCATTAATTTATGTCAATATTTCTGTCCTATCACTTGTGGACAAGATACATGTGTTAGAATTCATTTAAAGGGATGTTAGGAGTAGTTTTAATTTCCACACTCTTCTATACGTGTTTTTTCCCTAATTGTGGGTTTTATCAGTATTTGCTAATTTAAAGAGAATTTTTCCTTTCTTTGAATTAGGTAGACATTCCTAAGGTTACACTCAGAATTGTATTCTGTCACAAGCTAAGATTGCCGGATCTTTAATTTTCCTCTAACATATAATCTGATGCAAATTGAACCATAGAAGTTCAGCTTTTATTCTAACCTGTAGGATGTAAAGTGCTGAGATCAAAAGTTTTGAAACTGGAATTTGAATTCCTGGTCCACAAAAGTCTTGCTTTGTGATCATAGGAAATAGTTACTTTCTCTTCAATATTTATTTCTTCTGTGTTTCAAATAAGCACTATAATGTTTGCCACACACATTCTCACTTTCAATTATGATAATGAAACTAAAGATTAAGAGATTAATTCTACCAGTGATCAAGATGATAAAGGATTAATAAAACACATTAAGTCACTGTTTGGAGGCATAAGAAAATAGCGAGGGCAGACATGAGAAGGGAAGAATACCAAGGGGAGCCCCTGTTCACTTGCTTTTGCCTCAGAAAATTTGCCGTTCACATTATAGGTATATGGAGGCCATGGTGGCCTAAAGACTTCGGTACTCAAAGTGGGCTGGGGAGACAGTCTGGAGTTGAAGGCTCCCAGGTTGACAAAGACTTAGGGGAAAAATACCAGATGCAAGTGCCAAAAATAAGTGAGTCTGAAAGGCATAAATGATTTCTCCTATTAGGCATTGCCCAGTCCTTAAGGTTTTTATGTGCCAGGTAAGACTCCTAGAAAGTAAAAACCAATACCGAAGGGCTAAAAAGCTGAGAAGATATTTTGGCAGCCTCAGTACAAAGAAGTTAGAATTCATGACTAGTCAAGGTGGTAAAAAGAAAGACAGGCTGGGTGTAGGGGCTCACGCCTGTAATCCCAGCACTTTTGGAGGCTGAGGCAGGCAGATTCCCTGAAATCAGGAGTTCAAGACCAGCGTGGCCAACATGGTGAAACCCCTTTTCTACCAAAAATGCAAAAATTAGCTGAGCGTGGTGGCGCCTGTAATACCAGCTACTCAGGACGCTGAGGCAGGAGAATCCCTTCAACCCAGGAGGCGAAAGTTTGCAGTGAGCCGAGATCCCACCATTGCACTCCAGCCAGGGCAACAGAGCAAGACTCCATCTCAACAACAAAAAAAAAGAGAGAGAGAGAGAGAGAAAGGGAAAAGAAAGGAGGGAGGAAGGGAGAGAAGGAGGAAAAGAAGGAAATGAAGGAGGGAAGAAAGGAGAGAAGAATTTCAAGTGAGACCCGAGAATACACAGTATGAATGGGAACTCTACCCTAGTAACAAGGCAGCCTACAACAGGCCAGCCCAGGGATAACTGGAAAGACATACTCCACTGGAATATGATGTTTTGCTTGTATTTGTCTACCTGCCAGAGTAAAATTTAACCCTTTTTGGAGTAAAAGAGCATTACCCAAAGCATAGAATATCTGCTATTTAGTGAAAGATTAATAGGCAAACCAACAAACAAACCAAATGACTAAAAAAATCCAAGATAAATAATAGACAAAAAAATCTAACAGTGATCTAAATGTTGGAGCTATGAGAAATAAACTTTAAAATAACCACGCTTAATATGTTCAGAAAATACAAAAGAAAAAAAAATATTTCTGGAAACTGAAAGAAATTCTGGAAATTTTAGAAAGGAAGATAAAAGTAACAAATTAAATATTCAAGAGATAGATTACATAAAATAATATAAAAAGATGCTCATATAACTTACATTAAGGAAATTGAAACTAAGCAAAGGAGATATAATTATGTTCATATTTAAATTAAAAATATTTTTAAATGTACTAATAATAGGATAATAGTATTACTGCTGGCACTGGTGGTGAGCTTATAAAATTAGTATTACAATCTTAACTGTGCAAAATTTTTGGTAGTAACCACTAAAATAAAACACACACAATTTATTACATATGAGGAACCTATTCATATCTTCAAAAATGTATGTACATGACCATTGATAGAGGCATTATTCATAATAATTGCAAACTAACAATCCAATTGCTTATCAAGGGTAGGATGAATCGTGTTTTAGTAATTAATAGACTATAACCCAGCAATAAAAATTTAAAAGTTCTGCTACACAAAACAATATAAACATATTGGATGGACATAATATAGAGTAAAGGAAACCAGATGAAAAGCAACATACCATATAACTCTTAATGTGAAGTACATGAAAAGACATTGTTAATTTATGATGTTAAAAGTCTCATCAGAGATCACCTTTAAGAGACAGGAGTTTAACAGAAGAAAGTACAAGGAAAACTTCTGTCGTGCTAATGTTGTTCTTTTATCAGGGTGATCATTAGAGATGTTTATACATTTTAAAAACTCATACACAAGATCAGCACACATAACTTTATCCTGTAGTTCACTTTAAAAGTTTTAATAATTTTGAGAATTAGATTGCATCATATAGGAGTACGTTGAAAAAGTTAAAAAGAAAAGCATGATATTATTTTTACCAACTTATTATTTCTGACTCTCAATTTTACATTTGAGAAACCAAAATAAATAGATATTCTTTTTGATTAAAAAAGCAAGATATCTCCACGGATGGACTGATCGCTGATCTTTCAAGCATCAGGTGCTCCCAAGTAGTACACTGTCAATATTGGATTTACTAAAACTAATTTTAAATTCTAAAATGTCATTTCAATTTACCTTCTATCAACTCAAAATTATGTGCATAAAAAGACATTTCCTTTGCCTAAGGATCAGGTTGCTGGAACCTGGCAAGGTCCCTTTGAAGGATAAAAAATCTTTTTTACCTGGGGAATCGAATATTTATTGGAGCCTGCCAAACACTCTGAGGCATAACAATAAAATATTTTGAACAAATGATGTCAAATAAGGAAGAGAAATAACATACACATAAATGGGAATCTAGTTGCACTTTTTACCTAAGGATGTAGAATTAATAGCTATTTCTTTATTAATCACAATTTTTTATGTCATCAGTAGCCAATCAATGCCATAAATGAATAGAACAGTCCCTTTGTATAACATTAAGCCACCTGAACCCGTGCGCCTCTACAAATGTTTTCACAGATATTTTGCCCAAGTATTTGATGCAGAAACCCATTTGTAATGTATAAATATGGACATTACCAATATAATAAATTATATCTACTCTAAATAATTCTATGACTAGAAATTACCTTAGAAATCTCCTTGTCCCATTGCCTTATTTTGCATATTCAAAAAATTAAGTGAGATAGGTGAGCTTAGTTGGTAAAACTCACAAGGCTTTCTCAATCTAAAATTAGACCCAGATTTTCTGATTTTTACTACTTTTCTTTTTCCAATGGGCTTTGAAATAGTTGCTATAAAAACAGCATCAAGGTAGAATTCAAGCCTACTCCCAGTGCCTCCCATTCTTCCAAAGCTAGCCTAACAGTTAAGTTTCAGACTAACTTCTGGAGTAAGAATTACAGCAACTACAATAATAGTCCTGTTAACAGAAACTAAAACTCACTGATACGTGTAAGAACTGAAGGATTCTAGAACAGAGAGTTGTGTATGGCTCACAAGAGTTAGGAGTGGCTTGATGGAACAGAAGTTAGGGATTGGTGAAATTTCAGATGGAAAAGTTTGTTAAGGCTAGACTGAGCAGGTCTTACTGCTGGATCAAATTATCTGGACATTTTTGTATAATACAGAATCTTTGTTTCTAAAGTGATAATGAAAGGGAATATTTCTTGAAGTATCTCCAATAATTTGGTGGGGTCTGAGTTAGTGGCTTAGGGGCAGTTTGTTATCGATATAGCAAGTCAAAAAATTCTAATAGTAAATTGCCTGATGGAATGCCGTTGCAGTCAAAAATTAAAGCATTGACTAACCTGTTTCCTGGGAGGTACTGCTGTTTAGTAGCCTGGTAATCTTCTCCACATTTATAACCATGGATATTATGTGAAAAGTCAATGCAGAGTGATTGGTAGTGAATATTACCTACTTGGAGAGCACAGCTAGGGTGGACAGCCTCAACATCACACTCTTCCATATTTCCACATTTGTTTTCTCTGTCTCTGAAAGCTCAGATTTTTTAATTCACCTATTTAAAGTCTGTGTAAATAAGGCAAATCCCTTGTTTTATTGCTGCTTTGCCCTCCCCTCAACTCATCATTCTGTTCCTTATCCTCAGATTTCGTCTTATATGTGCCATTTATCTTGCACGTGAGTGGCCCTAATGATGAAGCTGAACATGTCATTGGATATTAATAGATAGATATAACACCTCTTTTTTTCTTTCCTTCTTTTTCCTTTTTTTCTTTCCTCTTTTATGCATTAAAAAAATTCTTGAGTACCTAAGCTCTTCTATGGGTGATTGTGCTAAATTCTGGAGAGATAAGCAAGATCTAGTTCCTGATTCTGGGCAGTCAGCACAATGAGAACACCAGCAGGAAATGTAGATGAGCCTCTGTGTTCAAAGAAACAGCAAATGGTAATGGGTGGATTCAGCACAGAGGCTGAAAAAGTAGATGAAAGAGAAGAACCTGATTACAATGGCTTTTCCAAAATGAGAATTCTTACCTCCAAAAGATTCGATAATTTACCAAAGGCCACCCAATATGTAAGTGGCAGAAACATCTCTCAAACTCCTCCTCCCAGTCCAAGTCCTATCCTCTTCAGAATTACCAGACCAATGTGATTCAACTGTTTTCAACCTCTTTCTAACTTTGCCTTCAATCTTGTTTCTTCCATTTTCCTGTGGTAACTTTAGAGTTCTATTGAGATTTCCATTACTACAAACTCAAGTTTCTAGGTTTGTTTTTCCTTGTCATGACCACAGGATGCTAAATTCTCTTAACCTCTAAAACAAAAAAGCATTTAATCAGCATAAATTTTATATTTTACATCCATACAACTGCTTTTCATTTTCCTAGGCATTTTTTCTTCAAGTTGGAGCTCACTGGTAAGTCATAACCACATAGCTGATAAATGGAGAAGCCCGTCAACTGAGGGTGGAAGGGGCAGGTTCCCTTACTCATCCCCTCACCCACGATAATATTGGTTTGCTTCCTAGAAAGATCATTTATTTGGTCATTACTGGTGGAAATGACAGCGTGAGTCTTACATCTTTTTTTTTTTTTTTTTTTTTTTGAGACGGAGTCTCACTCTGTCGCCCAGGCTGGAGTGCAGTGGCCGAACTCAGCTCACTGCAAGCTCCGCCTCCCGGGTTTACGCCATTCTCCTGCCTCAGCCTCCCGAGCAGCTGGGACTACAGGCGCCGCCACCTTGCCCGGCTAATGTTTTGTATTTTTTAGTAGAGACGGGGTTTCACCGTGTTAGCCAGGATGGTCTCGATCTCCTGACCTCGTGATCCGCCCGTCTCGGCCTCCCAAAGTGCTGGGATTACAGGCGTGAGCCACCGTGCCCAGCCGAGTCTTACATCTTTGTAATCATTGTACATCTTTGTAATCAATGACAATCCTGGATCCAAATTTGTCCAAGATTTCAAAAGAGAAAGTGATGTTGAAGAAATTTAAACTCAAAGTTTTCTGACTTCAGGTTATATGTTCTTATTAGTATACCATACAATTTAAAGTTTAGTGTTTCATTCTTGCTCCTACCCAAGTTTCCTGTTGCGAAACATCTTTAAATCTATGTCTGAGAAGGGTAAAGTGGGTTGTGTAAACTTTTGGTTTCCATCTGCAGATACAGAAAGGTGGAAAGAACACTGCTTCCAAACTTTCAAGAGATAGCCAAGCAAGCCACTTGTTCACAACTTTGCTTGAACATACTGAGGTTGCAGAGCAACCAACTAACCCAGAGTTAGGAAGAAGTCATGTGTCTTTAGGGGCAGAAGAGGCAGGTGCCTTGGCTTACCTGGGAAAGATGCAAGTCAAAAGTATTTACCTAGAGATGTGATGACTTGGGGGAGGCCAGCTGATTATTCTCTGAGAGAGGGTGAAGTCCCTGGGAGATGCAAATATTTGGGGGTCTATATCCTCTTGCAGACTCTTGTTTCCCCACAAATACCATAAGATGTTCCTAGAAAAGATTGGGAGAGTCATCAGACATTCTTTCTCACTTTCCAAAACTGGAGGAGGAAATAAAAGCTGATTAAGGAGAGGGGGAAAACCAAGGTAGAACCTCAACTTAACGTTTCCTGTATGAAACAAAAGTATGAATCTTTGGAGGGAGAAAGTCAACACTATGAAGCTGAGGGTATCCGTTTATAGCTATTGCAGCTGCGGAAAGGACCAGGAAAAGTCCCTATAATTCTGGGGGAAGATCTAAAATAGCTTCTAGACTCAGAACTGGAAGGGAGGGAAAACTGAAAAGACTATGTCCTCAAGATCCACAGACATGGTGCTTATTTAGGACTGAGGCTGTGGCCCAAACAACAGAAAATTTCCCCCCAGTGCCCACCAATCCCTTAAGCAGGCTAGCAAACCCCTCACAAGTAACTGGCCAGAGACAGACTCTTGCTGAGGTGCAGCACAAAGGAGAGCCCTAAAGCTGAGGGTAAGGAAGACATTGGAAAAACAAATAAAAAATTACTGAACACAAAGCGTCCTCTGGATAATTTAATACCTTTTCACAGACAGAGGGTAATCACAGGGAAAACAAACTTCAAACCCAGCTCAATTTCTAATTATATTCACTCAAAGCTGAGCCTAAAGGCCTAGTAGAAGAAAGAGTGTTACCATTCTAGGTGTCAAATCTATCTTCCTAAGTCCCAACTCAGCTACCCAAGCTATGTGTCTTTTGTAATAAAATTACACATGGCTGAGAAAAACAATGGACTCTTGGGACAAAAAAACAATCATCACAGCCAGATTCATATATATGACACAGATGTAGCAAATATCTCTTAGGTAATTTAAGATAACTCTGATGCTTATAACAGCGATAAGCAGCAATAAGAAATTGATATCATACATCATCGAATATGGTACATTAGAAGTGGTACATCACCAAAAATGTATGCCCTCAGTCTAATTACGAGAAAACATCAGAGACACACAAATCAGGAGATATTCTACAAAATATCTGAAAAGCATTCTTCAACATGTCAAGGTTATGAAAGACAAGAAAATACTCAGGAACTGTCACCAGCTCCTTAGAAGAATAAGAAGACATACAACAATTAATGAAATGTGGTTTCCTGGATTGGATTCTGAATTGGAAAAAAGAATATTAACCGAAATTTGGTAACATGTGAATAAAGTTTGTAGTTAATAGTGCACCAATGCTGATTTCTAAGTTTTGACAATTGTACTGTGTAAGGTGTTAACATTAGTATAAGCTAAGGGAGGAATTATTGAGAATGCTCTGTATTATTTTCACAATTATTTTTAAGTCTAAAATATTCATTAAAAAGTCTTTGTTTGCCTGCTAATGTAGTCAACAAATATTTGTTGGATGCCTGGTATGTCCTCGGCATTTTAGGAGGCATTGAAAAAATATTTCATGGCTTCATGGTATTTATAGTCTACTAAGGAAGACAGATATTACTTAAATAAGCTAATACGTATTTTGTTACAAATCCTTAATGAGAGCTAGACTATAGCATAAGAAGCTATCAAATGGGGCATTTCCTGAGAACAGTGATGGTCTACACTAAATCACCATGCAAGCAACCCTGAAGGTCAGAAGTTTAACTTCCCAGAGAAGTTAAAATTCTTGAATAACATGGTGTGTTAAAATCTATTTAAAGAACGCAAGGATAAGCAGTAGGAAAGAGATGGGTAGGTGAATATACTTAGGATAGGCTACAGGTGGGATGGGAGGGCCACACACTACCTGAATCCTGTGTTTTCAATAGTCCTATGTTCTGTATGCCACTCAGCCGCATCACATCACCTTTCTCATTGATGACATTTTTATCAGACCAGAGTCGAGGTTCAAGCAAAGGAAACTTACAGATAGAAGATTCCCAGGACCAACAACACTCTTGCTCTATTAGAGAGGGACAGGAATAAGTGTTCTTGACCACAGCTGTAGCTTAATGAACAGCCAGCATTTTGTTCTTCTGCTTGGACAGAAGACATATGGGTCCAGAATGGGTGTCACCACTGAGTGACCAAATTAAGACCTCAGGAATCTGAGTGCTTCTTATATCTCATTTATAGTTGGAATATTCTGAACATTGAGTGCCTCTTGTCTATGTAGTATCTAGTATGTGTGATGAATACTTAATATCCAAGTGCTTCATGAATATTAGGTATGTTCAGTTCTTCCATCTCTTTCTATCTATTTGCACTCCTCATAAATCTTTCCTCACTCTACTGAATTTGGCTTTCTCAACATTAGGTAAGAGGTGGAGAGGGAGGTAAGTTTAGAAATGATTTCACTGGTAGAGTTGTAATGTGGAATTGGTATAATTAGGATAGCAAGTGGTTCCAATGCTTTCACTCATGGGAGCTTCTCGTGGGATCTTCAACCTCCGTACCATTACTAAGAAGTTATTATTTCTTGTGGTTACTAAGCATGAGTGATGTCCACTTCACGTGATGGTGTATGTCAACCCCTTAGCTACAGGCTCAGGGAACTCTCTATTGGAGAAGATTCACTCCTCTACATACTGCTCTTGAGACCGGTGACTTCTAAGATAAAACCCTTTTATTGGGACAGTGCTCAAACCAGACAAACAGGATGCTAGCTCATGTCTTCAGAGAACAGATTGATGTCACTCTGGCTCATTCCCTCCTCTGTGTAATCAGGGGCTACTTCAGGAGTGAGTCAGATAAAAGCCCAAATTTAAGTGGCTGGAAGTGAGGAGAAAGGAACTCCAGCCCCATCATCCCTGAAAGCACACAGAATATTGATCATACTTTCCAAAGAATTTCTCACTGCTGGAATCTATCTAGAAGCAGAATGAAATAAAAGTTGCAAAGCTGGCTTAACAATCTTGATCACTCCTTCATTAAAGATCTGGCCTTCGCCAATAGTCTTAAGAAAAAAGTCAAATTTGATACTTTATTCTTTTTTAAAATGTAGCATGTGGCTCAGCACAGTGGTTCACTCCTGTAATTCCAGCAATTTGGGATGCCGAGGCAAGCAGATCACTTGAGGTCAGGAGTTCAAGACCAACCTGACTAACATGGTGAAACCACTTTTCTATTAAAAAAAAGGGGGGGGAGGTTGGCTGGGAGTGTTGGCACCCACTTCTTATTCCAGCTACTTGGGAGGCTGAGGTGGGTGGATCACCTGAGGTTGGGAGTTCAAGACCAGCCTGACCAACATGATGAAACCCTGTCTCTACTAAAAATACAAAAATTAGCCAGGTGTGGTGGTTCACGCCTGTAATCCCAGCTACTCAGGAGGCTAAGGCACAAAAACTGCTTGAACCTGGGAGAAGGGGGTTGCAGGGAGCCAAGATCACATCACTGCACTATAGCCTGGGCAACAGAGCAAGACTCCATCTCAATCAATCATTCAATCATAAAATGCAATTACTACTTTTAATCACTGCTAATCTATACACTGATTACCCTGCCTCTTACCTAATTGATAGTTATTTTTTCAAGTTGACAATTTAAAAGAAAAGTGCATCCTTAGAGGAAAAAAGGTTATTTATATTTACTTTTATTTAAGCATACTCTATTTGCTTGGAAAAACTGTACTGTAATGATTTATAATCTCTTTTAGATCATTTTAATACCCTGAAAAATTCTAAATGTATCCATATTTTGTACTTTCACAAATGTGCTTCCAGAAACTAAGCAATAACGCTCAGAATAAACCATTTAGTTTTTTTTTTTTTTTTTTTTTAATAGAATTTTTCATGCTAGAGCCAGCTTGGGATGTTATTTAGGGTAACTTTCCAGTGATGAAGATTTCTGTGCCTCCATGGATACAAAGCCAGGAGATAATATGACAATGTAATTTTACCCATTTATGGTCTAAAAATTAAACCCATTAAATTGAAAAGATGATCAAAACTCTGCTTAGTGCTTTTAATGGATGTTTTTAAAGTACTGTATACCTTAGTGAGAGTAAGTTTTTATGGACAAGGAATGCAGCAAGTAAACATATCTTTAGGAAAAGCCTACAGATTGTCAACTTTGCTGTCACTCTTTTTTTCAGCCTTCTTGATGACAGAATATAGAACAACCCATCAAGTTGCAAAAGGTTGATCTCATTCCGTCACAGCCAGCTGGGGGGAAATTCAACTGAAAAATGGCCAAGATAAAGGCACTGTGAAGACCAGATAAGCTCACTTCCCCCGGGTCCAACAGATGAGGAAAGCAATGAAGTGGCAAACAGTGAAGGAAGAGGGAAGGACGGGCTCAGCCTCCTCATCACTGAGGCTGGGCATGCACTGCTTCAGTACATGCAGGGCACAAACGCAGGCATTAATGTGATCATTCATAATTAACATAACGATCTGATTTTGTCTTTTTAAATACTTTCAAGAGGACTTTTTTCATGAGTCCTTCTTCACTTCCACACCAGAGTTTTGATTAGGTTGGCATCAAAAGTTATACTCTGAGGCAATTCTTCACTGAAAATACAATAAACAAAAGACACATTTAAAATGATCCAGTCATTTATAAAATCAAATACCTGACAACTAGAAAACAAAACAGCAGAACTGAAGCCATTATCCCTCTCTGGGCTCTAGATTTCTTTCTTTATTTTATTTTTTTTTTTTAATTTTATTATACTAAGTTCTGGGATACATGCACAGAATGTCCAGGTTTGTTACAGAGGTATACGTGTGCTATGGTGGTTTGCTGCACCTATCAACTTGTCATCTAGGTTTTAAGCACCGCATGCATTAAGTATTTGTCTTAATCCTCTCCCACCCTTTGCCACACACCCTTCCCCAACAGGCCCCAGTATGTGATGTTTCCCTCCCTGTATCCATGTGTTCTCATTGTTCAACTCCCACTTATGAATGAGAATATACAGTGTTTGGTTTTCTGTTCCTGTGCTAGTTTGCTGAGGATGTTGGC
>NW_022292022.1:0-4772 GCF_002776525.5 Piliocolobus tephrosceles
GAGTATCTAATTTGCTCTGAACCTATCCATTGGGATGTAATTCAAATTATTTTATTCTCACATCTCCAGAACTTCTATCTGCTTCTTGTTTAATTTGCCTGGCTATGTTTTAATTGTCTGCTATCCATGTGCATGTTTTCAGATTTCTGATTTATTTCTTGAAATGAGTCACATGTAGCTGGTTTAGATCCTCACTCACCAACTGTAGCATCTGAAGCCCTTGAGGTTTCTGTTTGTCTTTTAGCTGCCCTCATGAGCAATACCTTGCTTCATGTTTGTTGTAATTTATAATCAGGAGTTTATTTTTGTGTGACCCTGATCTGTGGAATGCTGAAGTGCCTGGTTGGGGCAGTGTTTCCTCTAGAAATAATTTCCCTTTATCTCTCCCTTGCACATAGACTGCATTAAGTTTTTTTCTTGGCTAGAGGTATCAGAGCACATAGGCCATGTGGGCTGAAATCTCAAACTTATCTGAGAGTAGGATAGTAGTTGTGAATTTTTACTTTTACAACCAGAGTCGAGGGGAAAACTGACTGGCCTTTCTTTGCTTATAGCACACTTTTTTTCTACCTGTCCTTTCACTGAGGGTTTACTCTTCTGAATGTTCTAGTTCCATGAGAGAGTTTATTTATAACTTTATACCTTAAGTGGACCCAAGGCCTTGTCTCGTGTACCCTGTGTGGTCAGTAAAGGTCACCCTTTTACTCACCTTCCTTTTTACCTTTCTCCACCTGGTTATATTCATATACATCACACAGACATCTCCCCCCAACACACAAACATAGACACAATGTACTCATCCGTGTTCCTTCAAAACATAATATTCATGTTGAAATAGAGAGAAGCCCATTTCTCTTCTTTGACTAACCTATTACAACGTTGCCATAGTGAATTTGGAAAAGCCAAGAGACTTTGAAAGTATCTTTGTCCTTATTTAGCTCCGTGGGAATCAGCTGAGTCTAATCCACATAAGACTAATCCACTTTTAGAAGATCCTCTTCTAAAAGTAAAGAGAGACTGGTCATGGTGGATCACACCTTTAATCCCAGTTCTTTGAGAGGCTGAGGTGGGAGGATCACTTGACACCAGGAGTTTGAGATCAACCTGGGAAACATAGTGAGACCCTAACACTAAAAAAATTTAAAAATTCAGCCAGGCTTGGTGGCACATTCCTGTAGTGACAGCTACTCTGGAGGCTGAGGCAGTAAGACAGCTTGAGCCTAGGAGTTAGAGGCTGCAGTGAGCTATGATTGCATCACTGCACTCATAGCTCAGCCTGAGTGAGAGGGCAAGACCCCATCTCAAAAACTAAAATTAAATTTAAAAATAAGGATAGAGCTTGAGGGTGAAGAAGGTAGAAAATTGATGTTCGGTGGGTGTACAGTTTTAGTCATGTAGGATGGGGGCATTTGGGGGACCTGTTGCATAGCAATGTTCATGGCCTTGACAATATTGTATCTGACACTTGAAATCTGTTGGAAGGGTGCATTTTATGTTATGTGGTTTTTGATTTTTGGAAATACAATAAATAAATAAATAGGGGGAAGCCTTAAATAATCTCTAGGAAACTTTTCAAATGTAACAGCCAATGAATATATAAATCCAAGTATTCTTCGACATTGAACAAGTTTTAAAATTTTGCCTTAGGTGATCTTTCAACTTATATAAGTTTTCGCGTAATAGTTCCTTAAAAAATATTTGTTAGAATCCTTTTCTGAGTGAGAAGCACCATCTCCTGTAAGCAGATATGTTAAAAAAAAATAAATTTCTGTGCTTTCTTTGTGGCAAACATCCCAACTTGAAATGCTTCTGCTCAACTTCAGAAGCTGCTTCTTTGGACATTTTTACTTAAAATCCTTTACTCACTGATATGCAAATCTGGCTAATCAACCAGGTCCTGGATTCCAAGTTGGGTTGGGTCTATTACACATGAATACCTTAGTTATTTAAGACTGAAGGAGGAAGCTGGGTGTGATGGGTCGCACTGTAATCCCAGAAACTTGGGAAGCTGAGGCAGTTGGATCGCTTGAGCCCAGGAGTTTGAGATGAGCCTGGGCAACATGGCGAAACCCCACCTCTACAAAAAATTCAAAAATCAGCTGAGCATGATGGCATGGGCCTGTATTCCCAGCTATTTGGGAGGCTGAGGTGGGTGGATTATTTGAGCCTGGAGTGGTCAAAGCTGCAGTGAGCTATGATAGTGCCACTGGGCTGCAGCCTGGGCTTGTGAGACCCTGCTTCAAAAACAAACAAAACAGAACAAAAGGACTGAAGGAGGGTCTGTTCAATTGAGTACTAATGCTATGAGGGAAAATGTTGATGGAAGGAAAGTGAAAAATACTGGGACACATGCAAACCTAGAAAATCTGTCTATGTAAGCCACTGCATTATGATGCAAACAAAATATCCAGTTTTAATGGTCAGTGTATCCCCAGATCATTTCGATTATTCACATTTTCCCCTAAATTGTGGGTCAGTGGCACCCTCACATGTTTCTCTCCTGGGTGGCTCTCTTCCCTGTCCTCTCTTGCTCTCCACTAGCCTAATGTCTCTCAAAATGGTGACAGGGCTCCATTAGACCTGGGCCAATGGCTCTGAGTGCTCAAACAGTCCTCTGCGTTGCAGCTCCTCCCCAACTACTGTGAGGCAGCACTCCATCCAAGCCAGCCTGAAGGCAGCCAAATGGAAAGTGGAGGAAAAGCAATATTCCTCGGCAGAAACAACAATGCAGTCACGTCCAAATCTTACGAATTCATGTCAGTGCATACTGGCATTTCTTGAAATTCCCCAAACAAATGAAAAGGAATAAACCTAGCTGTATTTGCATACAGAATGTATTCAGTCCAAACAACTACTAATTTTCTTCTGAGATTCTAGACCTGTGATTCTGATGTCTTGTAGAATAGCTCCTTATCACACTTCTTTTTCTCTGTCCTGTCTCCTACTTATTCCACTGACAACAGTGAACCATATTTTGCTTTCTTAAGAAACTGCTTTCCTAGAGCTGATGGGCATACAGAAAGATATTTGGCAACAAACTGACACCACAGATGTGCTCTAGGACCATCACTGGAATAGGTCACTCAGTAAAACACAAGTCTATATTAGAAAAGCATCCTCAGTGTACAAACATTGGCTACCCAAGGATGGCTTAAAATTAAGATGTATAATACTAATGCATTACTAATACACCATGAGGGAGTGGTCCTGCTATTAAAGATTTCAGAGACAGGCTTCAGTTAATACAGTACCTGGGAAAACATACAGCCAACTCCAGATGTGCATTGCATGTAACAGCATATACATTAAAGTTTTACACACACACACAAAAAATGAGTAATTAGAACTTGTCTTCATTCTAAAGTTGCACACTGGTCTATAAGTTACTCTATAAAGCAAATTATAAACTCGCATAGACCCAGGAAAATCAAACCAAGGATAAATTGGGTGAGAGTTTAAGAGGTGGATTAAAGAAAAGAACTTTTATACTTAAAGAGAAAATGTTCATATTTATGCCAATTTTAATTAATCCATTAATAACCAGACAGTCTGAAGAAGATTGAGGTAAAATAAAATGGTCTGATATGGTACTCGTATGAAGAATGACAGATGCCAGTGAAGAAAATACAAGTAGAAATAATACCCAAGATCATCAGATTTTGTCACTGATGCTGAAATATTTCCACCAAACAGGAAAGAATATATTGTTTAAGACTACTGCTGAAATCATCTTGTTTATTGGATGTCTATTGTTCCACGTATTCTTATGATTTTCTAATTTTTATCCTAATCTTGACATGAATACATGTCAAATGCTTATTTTAAAGGCAAGTCATGAACATGTCACTGAGCATGCTCTATATACAGTGCAGTACTTCACTAGGCACTATGGGGAGATAATGACAAGGCATGCTTTCTAATGCCAAGGAGGATCAATGCTATTCAGCAAAGTCTCAGGATACGAAATTAATGTGCAAAAATAGCAAGCATTCTTATACACCAGTAACAGACAAACAGAGAGCCAAATCAGGAATGAACTTCCATTCACAATTGCTTCAAAGAGAATAAAATACCTAGGAATCCAACTTACAAGGGATGTAAAGGACCTCTTCAAGGAGAATTACAAACCACTGCTCAGTGAAATAAAAGAGGACACAAACAAATGGAAGAACATACCATGCTCATGGATAGGAAGAATCAATATCGTGAAAATGGCCATACTGCCCCAGGTTATTTATAGATTCAATGCCATCCCCATCAAGCTACCAATGAGTTTCTTCACAGAATTGGAAAAAACTGCTTTAAAGTTCATATGGAACCAAAAAAGAGCCCACATTGCCAAGACAATCCTAAGTCAAAAGGACAAAGCCGGAGGCATCACGCTACCTGACTTCAAACTATACTACAAGGCTACAGTAACCAAAACAGCATGGTACTGGTACCAAAACAGAGATATAGACCAATGGAACAGAACGGAGTCCTCAGAAATAATACCACACATCTACAGCCATCTGATCTTTGACAAACCTGAGAGAAACAAGAAATGGGGAAAGGATTCCCTATTTAATAAATGGTGCTGGGAAAATTGGCTAGCCATAAGTAGAAAGCTGAAACTGGATCCTTTCCTTACTCCTTATACGAAGATTAATTCAAGATGGATTAGAGACTTAAATGTTAGACCTAATACCATAAAAACCCTAGAAGAAAATCTAGGTAGTACCATTCAGGACATAGGCATGGGCAAGGACTTCATGTCTAAAACACCAAAAGCA
>NW_022292024.1:0-2530 GCF_002776525.5 Piliocolobus tephrosceles
AAGCTAGAGAACCAGGGATGCTAGCAACATGGCTTAGTCCATCTAAACATTATCAGAACCAGAGAAGCCAATGGTGTAACTCTTAGTTTAAGGCTGAAGGTTTAAGAACCCAGGGGGCCAATGGTGCAAGTCTTTGAGCCCAAAGGCCTGAAGTTCTGATGTCCAAGAGCAGGAGAAGAAGAGTGACTCAGCTTTAAAAATAACAGAAATTCACCTTTCCTCTATATTGTGTTCTATCTGCGCCCTTAGCCATTTGAATGGTGCCCATCTACATTAAGGACAATCTTCCTTACTCAGTTCAGTGATTCAAGCATCAGTCTCTTCAGGAAAAACCCTCACAGATATGCCTAGAAATAATGCTTTACCAGAAATCTATTTATTCCTTAATCTAGTCAAGTTGACATATAAAATTAGCCATCCTAGGAGATGTTTGGATTCATTTTTCATTGTTTAAATAATTAAAATAGAAGTTCAGTAAACCTCTGTGATCAAAATGGCTTCTAGTCATGGTATGATATTCCCTCATTATATATTTAGTTCACCAATGTCTTTAAAATATTTTAAATATTTTTAGCAAATTGATTTAGTGTTATTTGTTTATAGTAAGAAAGTTGGTTTTATTAGGTCTTATACCATTATTGGAAATTGGGAGCACTTATTTTACTGCCTCTTTGCTGACCTTTCTTTACTCTTAAATTATAAATCCTTCTATGACAGATAAGATATACTCCAAACTCTAAAAAGTATTTATTCTAGTTCTATTTCTCATTTATGTATTCACTATGTAATGTCATCATTGAGATCTTAGATATAGCATAGGACACCAAGGAACCTAATTTCTCTCTTGTAGAAGTTTGTCTATCAAATGGAATACATGTCGGGGGAGTTGTGGCATCAAGAGAGAAGTCAGCAATGGCAGTCAGGGCAAGCTATATAATCTAACTTGTGTCAAATAGTAGAACAAGATTTTTCTGCAAATATAACTCCTCTAATTCTGCTTATTCATTTAAAGTTCCATCACTTTCCGCTTTCTTTATGCTCTGGCTCACACTAATTGTAGAGCAAACTCAGATCGTATATGCTCACTTTAAGTAATTTCTTGAAATCTTTCCTAATGACTTCAATGTTCATCTTAATTCTTTCAGAACTAACAACATTTAATTTTATTGCTATCATCATTCTGTATTGGCTTCTTATTAATATTGTTCTATACTAGATGATATGATGGCAGGGTATTTTTTTCCCTTTCCACCAAACAAGAAATTCAGTATGATAAAGTTAGAATACTAAACCAGGATTCTAATGCTCTCTCCTTAAAAAATGAAACTCTTCAGTCTTCTAATTTCAAAAATTAATGAAAAAAGATGGCCGAATAGGAACAGCTCCAGTCTCTATCTCCCAGCGCGAGCGACACAGAAGACCGGTGATTTCTGCATATTCAACTGAGGTACTGGGGTCATCTCACTCGGGAGTGCTGGATAATCCATGCGGGTCAGCTGCTGCAGCCTGACCAGCGAGAGCTGAAGCAGGGCCAGGCATTGCCTCACCTGGGAAGCGCGAGGGGGAAGGGAGTCCCTTTCCTAGCCAGGGGAACAGAGACACACAACACCTGGAAAATCGGGTAACTCCCACCCCAATACTGCACTGTAACCGGCACACCAGAGAATATATCCCACACCAGGCCGGGAGGGTCCCACAGCCACGGAGCCTCCCTCCTTGCTAACACAGCAGTCTGCCGCAATCTAACCGCAAGGAAGCAGCAAGGCTGGGGGAGGGGCGCCCACCATCGCTGAGGCTTAAGTAGGTAAATAAAGCCGCTGGGAAGCTCAAACTGGGTGGAGCTCACAGCAGCTCAAGGAAACCTGCCTGTCTCTGCAGACTCCGCCTCTGGGGACAGGGCTCCGCTAAAGGAGCAGAGGCCGGAGCAGACGCGAACGACTCTGTCTGACAGCTTTGAAGAGAGCAGTGGATTTCCCAACACTGAGGCTGAGATCTGAGAAGGGGCAGTCTGCCTCCTCAGGTGGGTCCCTGACCCCTGAGTAGCCTAACTGGGAGACATCGCCCACTAGGGGCAGTCTGACACCCCACACCTCACAGGGTGGAGTACACCCCTGAGAAGAAGCTTCCAAAGCAAGAATCAGACAGGTACACTCGCTGTTCAGCAATATTCTATCTTCTGCAACCTCTGCTGCTGATACCCAGGCAAACAGGGTCTGGAGTGGACCTCAAGCAATCTCCAACAGACCTATAGCTGAGGGTCCTGACTGTCATAAGGAAAACTATCAAACAGGAAGGACACCTATACCAAAACCCCATCAGTATGTCACCATCATCAAAGACCAGAGACAGATAAAACCACAAAGATGGGCAAGAAGCAGGGCAGAAAAGCTGGAAATTCAAAAAATAAGAGCGCATCTCCTCCTGCAAAGGAGCACAACCCATCGCCAGCAACGGATCAAAGCTGGTCAGAGAATGATTTTGACGAGATGAGAGAAGAAGGCTTCAGTCCATCAAACCTCTCAGAGCTAAA
>NW_022292025.1:0-7347 GCF_002776525.5 Piliocolobus tephrosceles
CTATCTATAATAACACAGCAACAGGCTAACCTATTTTTTCCCTACATCTCCCCCTTTTCTCTTTAACACAATCACCATTATCATCATGACACCGAGATTACATACTTTATAAAGTAATAGAATATTACAGAATAAGTGGGGACAGGATGGTGTTAACATTAAAATTAAAGTTGCTAATGAAATTTTAGGGCACGCATAGTCATTGATAACATTTTATCAGGAAATAGGGTTTGAGTGTAGACAACCTGACTGGCCAAAATTTATTAGGTGGGAATTTTTTTCCCTCCCAATAAGCCTGAGAGCACTACAGGATGCCGGGGCTTATTTCATCCCTTCGGCTTCAACTGTAAAAGGCGGCACGCCTCCAAGGGGGTCGTTTATAGGCCTACCCTTAGAGCGCATTCTCCTTCTCAGGGATATTCCATGCTGAGAAAAAGAATTCAGCGATATCTCTCCTATTTGTGTGCAAAAGGAGAAAAGATATGGCTCTGTCCGTCCGGCTCACCGGCGGCCAGTTCAAGGTTACCTCCCTTGTTTCCTGAACATCGCTGTTATCTCGTTCTTTTTTCAAGATGCCCAGTTTTCATACTGTTTAAACACACATGCTCTACAAACAATTTGTGTAGTTAAGGCAATTATTATAGGGTCTTGAGGTGACATATATCTTCCTCAGCTTACAAAGAAAATAATGGGATTAAAAGATTAAAGACAGACATAAGAAATTACAAAAGTATAAATTTTGAAGAACTAATAAAATGTCCATGAAATCTTCATATTATTATTATTTGTTGTTGTTGTTGTTGTGGCTCCAGCCAGTCCCTCTGTTTAAGGTCCCTGACTTTTCGCAACATTTTTTTTCTCTTTTTCTCTATACAAATGTGCCATGGCGATGAAGGCTTGTTCATTCTCTCGATTTTGGCGCAGGATTCTTCGACTGGTCCAGCACACTAAAAACAAACCGATTAAACAGAGATACATAATTCCAAAATTTACTACAGTAGAGTTTTTAATAGACTTAATCCAAGTCGTGGGGTTTAATTCATAAAGATTTTTTGCCACTTGATCTAACGCCTCAGCTCCAGGAACAGTATTTAAATGACTTTGAGAGGCTTCAAAAATTTGTTCTTTTAATTTAGAAATGTCTAAAGTGAGATTATCTTCTCTTCCCTGTAAATGGCGTTTTACCATGTCCCAGTGATGTTTAGACTCATTATAAATTTGGGGTGTAATACAAAAATCTGAAGTATTCCAGTCACACTGTAACTGGAAACGATGTTCCAAGCTCATGAGCCTATCTCCCATCCAAATGACAGTTTGTTTAAGATCATTAATTTGATTTGCCAATTTTTGATCGATACCAGATTGTGAATTCCACAACCTTGTGGTAAGTAAATATACTGATGGGATTGAGAGTAGGCACTTCTACCAACTAATTTTGGATAGCAGGCATTAAACATCCTGGTGCTTTCCCTAGACATATAGGAGGATAACGATACCCAGTGGAAATATTTATTATCATTCCTTCTTCCTCCGGTTTGGCAGGGCAACGATCATCTGTGGGACCAGGTACCCACACACTATTATTAACATATACTTCAATAGGATTATCCATCCATGTCACTGCCCGAATTAAGGGCGGGAAAGGCACATAGGCCCAGTAGGTATAATTAGCTGCAGCTGCTCCTGCAGGCACGGGGAGACTTACCACCGTTGATACAACCACTAAAGCTGCAAGCAGCATTTTTTTCTGAGGTTTGTGTCACCTTTGTGCTAGCTAGGCTTTTTCTAGCTAACAGTGTCAGCTTCTTTAACTGTGCCCAGGTTGGCAGCTCCTCCTTCTTGGTGCATGGTGACTTCATCTGTTCTTCTGATATCACCACTTGATTCATCCTGCGAGTCAATGGTGCTCGATTGCAGTGTTTCCGTCTCCGTGGAGGCGCTTTTCTTTGCATCTCCGATGGGTTCATTGTAGAACTTCAAATGTCTAGTGGGTATCCAAATAGGGAGCTGATTTTCTCCTGGTGAAACACAAGCAAAGCCTCTTCCCCAGGTTATTACCTTCCCTATTTCCCATGTCTTATTTTTGTTGTCTTTCCACCAAATCAGTTTTCCTTCATGTGGGCTGTTCTTTTTACCAGTAAGATGTTGTTCTGCAGAAGTAGTAGTCTGATTTCTATAAATGTTTAAAAAATTTAAAGTATAGAGTGCTAGATTAAGCTGCATCTGAGGAGAGGCACACTCCTTACTGTCTCCCCCTTCTTTTTGTTTAACTAACTGAGTTTTGAGTGTTCTATTAGTTCTTTCTACTATGGCCTGTCCTTGGGAATTATAAGGAATTCCTGTTGTATGTGTAATATTTCACTGATTTAAGAATTTTTGGAAAGCTTTACTATAATAACCTGGTCCATTGTCAGTTTTAATTTTTTTTGGGACTCCCATCACAGCAAAACAAGATAATAAATGTTTTTTAATATGGGAAGTACTTTCTCCTGTTTGGCATGTTGCCCATATGAAATGTGAATAAGTATCAACTGTTACATGAACATATGATAATTTTCCAAATGAAGGTACATGGGTAACATCCATTTGCCATAATGCATTGGGACACAGACCTCTGGGATTAACTCCTGCCTCTTGAGTGGGCAGGTGTAGCACTTGACACTGGGTACAATGTTGTACAATATTTTTTGCCTGTTTCCATGTGACATCAAATTTGTTTTTTAACCCTGCTGCATTTACATGAGTCAAAGCATGAAGTTCTTGTGCTTTTATGAATGCAGAGGATACCAGTAAGTCAGCTTGTTTATTTGCTTCAGTTAAAGGTCCTGGTAAATTACTATGTGCTCGAATATGAGTAATATAAAATGGGAAATTCCTCTTTCTTACAGTTTGTTGTAACAAATTGAATAGCTGGTTTAGCTGATCATCCATGCTATATTTAATTAGAGCTGTCTCAACATCCCTTGTAGCCTGTACTACATATGCAGAATCTGATATAATATTAACAGGTTGATTAAAATCTTCTAACACTGTAATGACTGCAACCAACTCTGCCCTTTGAGCTGATTGATATTGAGTTTTGATTACTCGCTCTTTTGGCCCTGTGTAAGCTGCTTTTCCATTGCTGGAACCATCAGTAAATATTGTCAGAGCATTTTCTAAAGGTTTATATCTGGTAATTTTAGGTAAAATCCAAGTAGTCAATTTTAAAAACTGGAAGATTTTTGTTTTTGGGTAATGATTATCAATAATTCCCACAAAATCAGCAAGGCCAATTTGCCATGCACTAGAATCGATAAAGGCTTGTTTAACTTGTTCCTTGGTTAAAGGAACAACTATTTTGTCTGGGTCCTTACCACACAACTTTATTATTCGTAATCTTGTTTGACCAATTAATGTAGCTATTTGATCCAAGTACAATGTAAAAGTTTTAATTGTACTGTGTGGAAGGAATGACCACTCCACAAGATCAGTATTTTGAACAATGATGCCTGTTGGAGAATGTGCAGTGGCAAAAATCAAAAGTTGGAGTGGGGCCAAAGAATCTATTCTGTTTATTTGTGCTGACTGAATTTTTTCTTCTACTAATTTAATTTCTTTTGTTGCCTCTGGAGTTAATATTCTTTTACTATTTAAGTCTGGGTCTCCTCTTAGGATTGAGAACAAATTTGACATGGCATAAGTAGGAATGCCTAGAGTTGGCCGAATCCAATTAATATCGCCTAACAATTTTTGAAAGTCATTTAATGTTTTTAATGTATCTTTTCTTATTTCTATTTTTTGTGGCTTAATTTTTCTATTTTCTATTTGCATCCCTAAATAATGAAAGGGAGCAGAGGTTTGGATCTTATCAAATGCTATTGTTAGTCCTGCGTTGGCAACCTCTGCTTGCAGAAATGTGTAACAGTCAATTAATTTGTCTCTTGTTTCTGCAGCACATAAAATGTCATCAATATAGTGAATGATATAACAATCTGAAAATTTGTCTCTAACTGGTTGAAGGACTTGACCTACGAAAGTTTGACAAATAGTTGGACTATTAAGCATTCCCTGTGGTAAAACTTTCCACTGAAACCTGGTGGCTGGTTCTTTATTATTTATGGCTGGTATAGTAAAAGCAAATTTTTCACAATCTTGCTCTGCCAGAGGAATGGTAAAAAAGCAATCCTTCAGATCAATTATAATTAAAGGCCAGTCTTTTGGGATCATGGCCGGGGAGGGCAATCCAGGTTGGAGAGGCCCCATGGGTTGAATTACAGCGTTTACGGCTCTTAAGTCCATTAACATACGCCATTTGCCTGATTTTTTCTGAATTACAAATACAGGAGAATTCCAGGGTGAGAATGAAGGCTCAATGTGTCCCTTTTCTAATTGTTCCTTTGTTAATAAGTGTAAAGCCTCCAGTTTTTGCTTTGGTAGCGGCCACTGATTTACCCATACCGGTTTTTTTGTTTTCCAAGTTAATGGAATGGGTTTAGGAGGCTCTACAGTGGCCGCCCCTAAAAAGGATACCCTATTCCTTTTCTTTCTTGATTTTTTTTTAGTCTCAATTGGGACTTTAATGCCATTTTCATTTTTTCCTAATCCCTTTCCTGGTATATATCCCATTTTAGTCATGATTTTTTGACTTGTGGGGCTGTATAATGGAGCAGGCATAATAATTTCTGCACCCCATTGTTGTAACAAATCTCGACCCCATAGATTAACAGGAATTGAAGTAATCATTGGCTGAACAGTACTTTCTTGATTATCTGGCCCTAAACAATGTAAAATCATTGTACTTTCATACACTTCTGAAGCCGTGCCTACGCCGACAAGTCTCGTAACAGCCTTTTGTTTAGGCCAATTTTTTGGCCACTGATTTAAAGCAATGACAGAGATATCTGCTCCTGTATCTACCAACCCTTCAAACTGTTTTCCTTGAATAATGGCCTTACACACAGGTCTGCTCTCAGAGACCAGACTTGCCCAATATGCAGCCTTTCCTGCCGGATCAGTGCTTCCGAACCCTCCTGTTCTTTTTATTTCACTGTTTCCAATTTTAATATAAGGTAGGAGTAATAATTGAGCGATTCTGTCTCCTGGACTGGCACTCCAAGGAATTGAGGAACTAATAACCAATTGAATTTCGCCTTCATAGTCTGAATCAACCACACCAGTATGAATTTGAACTCCTTTTAGATTTAAACTTGATCTTCCTAAGATTAGTCCTACAGTCCCCTCAGGCAATGGGCCGTATACCCCTGTGGGGATTTTTTGTGGAGGCTCCCCTGGAAGCAGAGAGACTGCTTTTAAAGTATATAGATCTACTGCTGCGCTGCCACTTGTGGCGGGGGATAATTGCTGTATTGTGATAACTGGCTTATTCCCTGAGACACTTGCGACAGTGGGGGTTGTTGTTCCTGAAAGCCCTGAGGAACAAAGGGTTGAATTTGGAATGCCCCAGTTTGTTGCGGGGCCTGAGGCTGGCCCCTCCTCTCGTTTCCCGACAGTGGTTGCCCATTTTTATCAAATTTAGAACGACATTGATTACCCCAATGTTTTCCCCTTTTACATCTTGGACATAGGCCAGGTGGCCCTTTATCTGTTGTTGTAGTAACTTGAGTAGTTACATTTTGTTTATTTGTGACTGGGCAATTCTTTTTTAGATGACCAATTTGACCACAATTATAACATTTTCCCCCAAATGTTTTCACTTGTCCTCCTAAAGCAACTCCTGTGATTGCCTGAGCCATAAGCATAGCTTTATGCATAGCTCCTCCAATTCCATCGCAGGCTTTAACGTACTCTGAGATTACATCTGATCCTGCGGGAACCTTTCCTTTTAATGGCTTAATGGCTGATTGACAATCCGGATTGGCGTTTTCATATGCCATTAACTCCACTATGACTTTACGGGCATTCTCATCGGTAATTGACTTTTGAGCAGCATCTTGAAGTCTTGCTACGAAATCTGGGTAGGGCTCTTTACAGCCTTGTCTTACTGTATTAAAGGAAGGGCAGGCAGTTCCTGGGTCTTGGATTTTTTCCCAGGCCCTGAGGCAGATAGCCCTGATTTGCTCAATGGCCTCATTTGGCATTATTGCTTGTTGGTCAACAGTGCTCCAATTTTGACCTATTCCTAATAGTTGATCTATATCTATGTTAATAGGAGGATTGGCAGTCCTATTTCTTCGGACCTGTATTTGTGCCCCATCAATCCACCAAGTCTTAAATTGTAAAAATTGAGAGGGTGAGAGTGAGGATTTTGCCAGAATCTCCCAATCATAAGGAATGAGTCTATATCCATGAGCAATGGAATCTAATAATGTTCTCATGTAAGGAGAGTTGGGTCCATACTGTTTTACTCCTTCTTTCATTTCTTTCAGCATTTTTATAGAAAAGGACTGATATCTGGCTTCAGCCACGGGAGGCTCTCCCTCTTGAGCCCCTTCTCTAGGTGGTCTTGCTTCTAATATTACTGGGAATTGCCACGCCTCAATATCTCCCTGTTTTCTTGCCTCATCAATAATTTTATGTATTGCACTACCCTGTGTACTGGGCGGTGCTGTAGAATTAAGTCTCATGGTGGGCGGCTGAGGATATGGCGCCCTGCCCTGTGGCACTGGAAATGTTCCTGGCTGTCCACACCGATTTTCTGGGGGCTGCCGATACTGCAGTTCAGCTGGCGGCCCGTATTGATAGGCTACTGGCTGCTGGATCTTACTTTCTACCTGCTGATATTGTGGATACTGTACTTGGATTGGCATTGCCATGACAGAGATTCTATCTTTCTCTATTTGATCTTCTTTTAGAGTTTGTACTTGTTTAACCTGCATTTGAGGTTCTAAGGTTGCAGGCATCTGAGCTGTTGTAAGAGGTGTTGGCCATCGTGGTTTAGACTCTGATGGCTCTGCTAATTTTGGATCCTTTTCCTCTAATTTTAACGTTTCAGGATATATTACCTCCTGTAATTGATTGTTGTCAACATTTTGCGTTGACCGAGCCATTACCGGCTCTGCTACACATTCACAGTGTGAATTTTCTTTTCCTTTCCGGGATTCTATCCCTGCCTCTTTTTCACAATCTACTGCACAGCTTTTAGGGACATCAGAAACTGGAACGCTATCTTCTTCTGTTTGCAATGGTTCTAAAGCTACTTTAATAATGACCCAATCATTCCATACTGTAAGTGGGATGATTTTACCTTCCCTACTTGCTTGTTTTAATTCTTTGCCAATTTTTTCCCAATCTTTTAGATCTAAAGTTCCCTGTTCTGGAAACCATGGACAAAACTGTTCTATTGTTTGAAAGAGCGTACTTAGATTTTTGGTAGACACTTTAACTCCCCCTCTTTTTAAGAGAATT
>NW_022292026.1:0-1045 GCF_002776525.5 Piliocolobus tephrosceles
ATACCAAAACCCCATCAGTACGTCACCATCACCAAAGACCAGAGACAGATAAAACCACAAAGATGGGGAAAAAGCAGGGCAGAAAAGCTGGAAATTCAAAAACTAAGAGCGCATCTCCTCCTGCAAAGGAGCACAGCCCATCGCCAGCAACGGATCAAAGCTGGTCAGAGAATGATTTTGATGAGATGAGAGAAGAAGGCTTCAGTCCATCAAACCTCTCAGAGCTAAAGGAGGAATTACGTACCCAGTGCAAAGAAACTAAAAATCTTGAAAAAAGAGTGGAAGAATTGACAGCTAGACTAATTAATGCAGAGAAGGTCATAAACGAAATGACAGAGATGAAAACCATGACACGAGAAATACGTGACAAATGCACAAGCTTCAGTAACCGACTCGATCAACTGGAAGAAAGAGTATCAGCGATGGAGGATCAAATGAATGAAATGAAGCGAGAAGAGAAACCAAAAGAAAAAAGAAGAAAAAGAAATGAACAAAGCCTGCAAGAAGTATGGGATTATGTCAAAAGACCAAATCTACATCTGATTGGGGTGCCTGAAAGTGAGGGGGAAAATGGCACCAAATTGGAAAACACTCTACAGGATATCATCCAGGAGAACTTCCCCAACCTAGCAGGGCAGGCCAACATTCAAATTCAGGAAATACAGAGAACGCCACAAAGATACTCCTCCAGAAGAGCAACTCCAAGACACATAATTGCCAGATTCACCAAAGTTGAAATGAAGGAAAAAATCTTAAGGGCAGCCAGAGAGAAAGGTCGGGTTACCCACAAAGGGAAGCCCATCAGACTGACAGCAGATCTCTCGGCAGAAACTCTACAAGCCAGAAGAGAGTGGGGGCCAATATTCAACGTTCTTAAAGAAAAGAATTTTAAACCCAGAATTTCATATCCAGCCAAACTAAGTTTCATAAGTGAAGGAGAAATAAAATTCTTTACAGATAAGCAAATGCTTAGAGATTTTGTCACCACCAGGCCTGCCTTACAAGAGACCCTGAAGGAAGCCCTAAACATGGAAAGGAACAACCG
>NW_022292027.1:0-1022 GCF_002776525.5 Piliocolobus tephrosceles
TATTTGCAAAATAAACAAAAAATGGAGGGAGGGCCTCCACTTGTAGATATTGACGGAGTAGTAGCTGAAAAATCAGATGACAAACAAAACGGACAACTAGATAAACAACCGAATGATGAATTAAACGAAACAAACTTTAACAATCCGTTTACTCATCAACTGATTGATGCAGATAATTTTCCAAAACATTCAAACATTCAGTTACCTTTACAAGAAACACCACCACCTTTTGTCGATACGTTAGAATGGTTAAAAAAAGAAATCCAAAAAAATAAAACCAGGAAGAAGAAAAGTAACAATAATTACAAAAATTATGGACAATATAAAAATAACAATAGTTATTCAAATAAACGCACTTTTGATTATGATGATTTTATAAATAATAGGCTTAGTGATATATTGGATGAACAAAAATAACAGTTAAATATGAATAATTTAACAAATATATTTGGTCTAATTTTTTTTTTTTTTTTAATAAGTTATTAAGCAAAATAAAAAAAAAAAAAATAATAAAAAAAAAAAAAATAGCAAACATCAAACGTTTTTTTATGTTTAAATTTCAGTTAAATTATGCTCTTTTAATCAAATCGTGTATGTCAAGCAAGTGCACATATATGTCTCTATAAATATATATGTATATACACATGTACCATATTGGTGTACAAAATAAAAGCCTACTGTGGCAAGTCCTGTAAAAGTTTTTCCCATATATATTGGAAACATCCAGTTTTATGAAGAACCAAGTTAATATGTTTTTCACCAGGTTTGTAATCACTTGTTATTATCCAGTATGCATCATCATAATTAATTTTTCCGCACAACTAAATCCCCCAAAAAAATGATTAAGTATATATGTAAATAAAGTGCTCATAATCAACTATTTATGCAACTGTCTACACAACTGTCAACGCAATTGTTTTACTTACTTTCCGTATACAAGCATGTATTCACGCATTCATGCGTGCGTGTATATATTTTTTTATTTTATTAATTTATTTTATTTTATGTTTTTTTTTTTTTTT
>NW_022292029.1:0-11277 GCF_002776525.5 Piliocolobus tephrosceles
TATATAATATGGCTTGTGATGAAATTCTAAAACCCTCTTGAGACAATCTAGCATGCATAGAACCAGATGTTTCTGAAATACCTTCTCTCTTTCCTTATTGAGGTTAATTGGTCTGGAATTATTTCTTTAAACCTTCAACTTTATCATCTCATGATTCTATAAAGCACATTTTACATGTAAATATAGTCTATTTATAACCACCATCACACAGACACCAGTAAATAGCATTGTAAATCCTTTCATACAAAGAAACATTAATAATTACATTAATTAACTTCGTAAGTATGTACCATATGTCTCATATGTTGCCAACTCATGCAGAATAATTTCCAGTAGGTTTTACAGATTAAACAAAAACAAAGCTCAGAAAGTTAAATAACTTGCCCAAGGTCACACAGCCAGTAGTTAAACATATGGTCAAGTTGTAGCAAATTCCATGTGTTTTTCATTCCATTCCACTGACCTCAAGGAGCTCCTGGGTTACAGAAGGAAATGTACAACCAAGTAACTAGTTGTAAAATGAAGAACAAGAAGGTGTTTTGCTATGAAGTTAGTTGGTGTATCCTCTCCCTCTGAGACCCTCCTGAGTCCAAAAAATAACTGAATAAAATATTTTTTATTATTTTAATCACTAGACTTTCTTTTAAAGTAGAAGAAGTTTGAGCAAGCCATAAAATTTATTATGGCTTATGAAGATTTATTTGCTGATGGTTTAAAATGTAAATATATTTGGCCTGAAGAGTAACTTAAAAAAAAACTTTCTGTACCCCTCTGGCCACCCTTGAAACAAGCAGATGGACTGGCCTCTGCCTGCCTGATCACTTTCCCAATGAGAGTCAGACTCTGTGGGGAGAAGGAAAGCTCATTAAGGCCTCTTAACAGAGCAAGCTAAAGCAACAAGTCTCATCTTTGGCCCACGTTACTGCTATTTTGCATTCTGAGCCCTGTGTTGGAAGTTCTCTTACTTATTAAAACACTTAATGAACAGATTCCATCTTTCTTTAGAGCAATTGCTGTAGGGACAGCACATTCTGCCCCTTCTCAGCCATCATTGTCACCCTATTGTGCATAGGATGGTCGAAAATGAAAATCTCAACTCTCCTATTTGACTTGGAAGCTTCCTGTTTTTATTCTACTATTCCACTGGTTTGCAGAGGAAGAAAAGAAGCATTCAGATTTATCTTCTTTATTTGATACTATATGTGTGTGGCTGCTTCTGTATAAAGTTTACTCATGGAGAAGAAGAAAACCTGTACAAGTATTACTTCTCAAACCAAAAATTATTTTTCACTAGTTATACCTAAAGGCTATAACTTAGCTAAATATAAAAGGCAAGGAAGCGTGCAACAGAGAGGAATGAGCCATGGTTAAGGGTAGAAAACTTCCGAAGATGTCATAAAGAAGATGGCATTACATTAGGGATCAGAAGGGAAAAAAAAAAGAGTAAGAATGTTTAAGCAAAGCAGGGCAGGAAATAAAAAGCCATGCCAAGGAAATAGCATGTGTCTGGATAAGGCGGTTTTAAGAGTTTATATAGGAATTTTATCTCTGGGTTTATCAGGCAGGAGGGGAGGTATTCCAAAATGGAGTAGGTGAATGCCAAATTATAACTCTCATCCTAAGAAGACAAAAACTTCACCACAAGGTTATTTGTAATAGATTTCCTTTTCTGATTTTGATCAGTCAATAAGAAAACATGAATGAAGTAAGAGAGGACGGGTTGCTGGTTTTATGACTAGAAGCATTGATCTTTTTATTAATTCAAACAAACTATGCTTGACTCTCCTCTTAAATATTTGCTTCCTGAATAAAAATTTAATTATTTAAAGATAGTTTATCCTGAAGGTATTTTTGTGCATAGCCTTATACTGTCACATTTTTCCCTATGCAATTTTCTCATAAAATTAGAAGCAAACTGCAAAACCGCAAAACATCCAAAACAGAAAACAGGAAATTCTTCTTAAGCAAATGTATCACTAACTCATTAAATTCACCACTGCCTGAGAACATTAAAGTGGCCTAGAATATTTTAAAATGAGATCATAAATTTATATAAAGTAAACTAGATTTTAAAGTTGTAATTTTATAACAACTCAAACAAAACATAAATCCTTATGCAGAAAAATCCAGATTTATCAGGAAATATATCAGGGACTAAAATGTCTTCTAAAATTATACTATAATTTCATAGTTTCTGCATAAAAGTTGAAAAACATACTTTAAAATTACTTATGATTTTTATCTTTTTCCTATTACTTTATTAAAATAATTCCCATTTATAGTAGTGTTTACAGTCTACCATGTGATTTATTTACATATATTTGATCTTTATAACAAAACTGATTTTTATAATAACATTGAGATATTTATCATCATCTCTATTTTACAAATAATGAAACTAAGACTAAACAGGTTAAAGATTTATTCAGATTTATACCATAGTATAATAAATACAAATTTGAGAAGCAGACTTAGCATCTGCTTTTTTACATAGAAAAAAGATTGTAAGACATTTCATGGGAAGTACATACAACTTAGATAAAGGTTATGTATTTTAAACTAATACAGGAAATACAGAAGATTATGTCTGGGAAGCAAATTTTTAAAATTTTACACAAAAAGTTAAATAAAGTCAACAGAAAACAACTGAATTTGAAAAACATATTTATGATACATTCTATAGACTGTGAATTTAGATCTAAAAGAAATATAAACTAACAATGAGAAATATAATACCTACTTTATTTATATCCATTTAAGTAGCAAAAATTTAGAAACAAGTACAAACACACCCATTGTTGGTTGGGATGTGAACATGTATTGGTAAGTGATATGCTTAAGACGGTACCAGAATCCATTAAAATTAATTATTCCATATGCTTTCAACAGAGCAATTGTGCAACTGTGGGTACATCCCATAATAATAAAACCAAGTATGTAAAATTGTATATACCAAAGATGTCTATCACATTATAATTTATAATAAATGGCAAATTTTTTCATCCACTTTGAGGAATCACTAAATATACTATGAAACATATCTAAAATAGAATATTATACAGGCATGAAAATACATTAATTGGAACTATATTAGATTCAACATATTGGCATTTCAATGTGATATTGTTGAGTAAGAAAGCCAAGATGTAGAAGAGTAGGATAATATTTCTTAAAATAATATCTTGTTTTTAGCATTAAAAGAAAAACAGTATTTGTGTATGTGAAAAGTATATATATATGTCTATCTGTATATGATTATATGAAAATTGAGGATCATAAGAACACCTATTAATGAGAATTATGATGTGCATTATTAGAAGGGAGGGAGTGATTTAGGTTGAAAGACAGTGGTTGTGTTCAGGTAACAGGAAAATGTAAAACAATCTGCTTTTAAAAAATATAAATTTTTAAGAATTAAAAAAAGTAATATGATAGTTGCTACTGTCACAGTTATTTTAACAATAATTTATCATCTAACATTTTGTGTATAATAAAAAGAGCAAATTTTATTATGCTCAGAATGAAGATTTAATGTCAATGCGCTGCCGGACTTCCTGATAGGAATTGTAGACATAGATAAAAAAAAAAGCAGTGAAAATATAGTTTAAAAAACTTTAGAATACTTATATCATTGGACACTAGTTTTGTCAGTTAATTCCTTTTATCAAATAATATGACATTATATAATTTTACCTATCCCAAAATTAATACCCCTTTCCAGGTCCCTATATGAGTTGTACAAAATCCCTGTTTCTTTTACCTTATTTTTATGACATTTTACTATCTTTGCTTTTGGTTTTATAAGCTCTTCTAGTTTCCACTTGTATCACAAGTAGAGATTAAACTCCTTTTAGACTTCTCCCCAGGTGAGTGAATCCTATCCTTGACTTTGCCTTATGGAAATACAGAACATTTATTCTTTAAGCCTTTACCATACATTTTTGTTTCTCATACACACCTTTACCCTAATACTTCCTTATGGCAAGGCCACTGTGGACAGATCCCTAGGTTTTGAAATTGTTTTGTCATACATTTTCCTAATTTTTATCCCTCCTTCTGAAATTCATACACTTTTACTAAAGATATCTTCCGTCTTTAGATTTTCCATAAAATGTCACTCTTTATAAGATTCAAGTCAGGTAGTGTACCTAATTTAGTCAATGTGTTTCTTCCTGCAGTTTCATCTATTATATATTTCCTTAAAAAACTTTGAAGATTTGGGGGATGAAAAACTTTGCAGAGGGAGGGTCACTTGAGCCCAGACCCTGTCTCTACAAACAAACATGAAAAAAAAACTGTCTAGGTGTGGTGGGGTGTGCTTGTGGTCCCAGCTACTCAGGAGGCTAAAATGGGAGGATCACTTGGGCTCAGGAGTTTGAGACTGCAGTGAGCTATGATAGTGCCACTGTACTCCAACATGAGCAACAGAGCAAGACCCTGTCAAAAGATAAGAAGAAAGAAAAGAAAGGAAAGAAAGAGATAGAGAGGAGGGAGGGATGGAGGGAGGGCGGGAGGGAAGGGAGGAAGGAAGGAAAGGAGGGAGGGAGGGAGGGAAGGAAGGAAGGAAAAGGAAAATGTTTGGTTTGGTTTGGGAGGGAGGAGGTTTGTTAGGGTTTGTGCCATCTAGGTCTGGTAGTAATATATTTATGCCTTTAAACCTTGGTAAAATAATACAAAAAATCTGTAAGAACTTGGGAAGAGTAAATTTTAAAAACTCTTATTAAAGACATGGGTCCTAAGGAATGCGTATGTGACTAAAAACATGTATGTCTTTTAAAATGTGTAAATTAAAAGAGATTAGAGTTTATCTCCAGAATAATAAATAATGCCACTTTCACTCACTTTTTATGTGTCTACTTCAGTGTAACACCACGGAGATGGAATTTACAAGGACCTATACAAATTTCATCATGCCATAGCCTATGACGTTAGCAACTCAGATTATCAGCTATTAAGATATTATGAGTCTTCATCCTGTTATTTTCATTTTTATAGAATGGTTATTATAGATAATATGTAAATGAAAAAGTAGGAAATGATGGACAAAGAAGAGATAAATAGTAGATCTAAATTTACATTTCACAAGAGCTACTTTGATGCCTATTTCATTGTTTGCTTTAATGATTCAAAAGCTAGAATTATGCATTCAAGGCAAAGTCATAGAGCATTGGACATCTGCTATGAATCTATTCATATTATTATTTAACTCTTGTGTATTCTAATATTGTTGTTTTAACAGTAACATGAAAGTTGCTCTTTCACTTAGATAGAAATATATAAAAGGCAAATGTATTAATATTACCGGCAGAATTTCAAGTTAAAAACATTAAGGGTAATTTTTATATATGTCAGTATTTTAAAAATTAACCTATATCTATTTCATTTTCTTTGGTCAATAATGTTATGGAATAATTTTTTTTTCAGCTTCTTGTTTTTCTATTTTTATTTTAGATTCAAGGGATACGTGTACAGGTTTTTTGCGTAGGTAAATTGTGTGTTGTTGGGGTTTGGTTCCAAGTGATCCTGTTACCAAGGTAGTGAGCACAGTACCTGGAGAGGTACCCTTCCAACCCACACCCCCTCCCCAAATCCTCTCTCCCCCAAATCTGTCAAGAAATACTTTGTTGAATGTCACACAATCTCTGCTAGCTCCCTACCAAAAATAAAAAAGATCTAGAGAGAGCAAGAGGCAGAGCTGTGCTATTAGCTGTACTACGTAACCTTTTTTCTGGGTTTCGCTTTCAGAGGGGTGTTAAGTAGATAAATACTATGTCCATGCGTGTGAGAACTTTCATGTGAAAAGACCCACAATTTCCCCACATTTTCGGTACTAGCCCCGCCCTGTGACTTCCAGAAATTAAAAGGCAATTTTATTATGAATGAGGCCATGTTTTCTTTTCTGTACTATCTTGTCTGCACATTTATGTACTTATTCTACACAACTCAATCACAAAATCAGGCTCTTCACAAATGAAGACAAAATGTATATCGAAGACTTTAATGCTATATTTTTACAGGTAGAAAAAACATTCTTACCTGAAGAATGTGGGTAGATCTGAAAGAGCCACATGTTCTAGTAATAAAAATAAGATTCTCTGAGATTCTCAAACATCAAGAAATGTATCCTACTACATCGCAAATAAATTGACTACACTGAAGTCATAAATTAAAAGAAAAAGATTATTTTGGTTAAAGGAAATGAAATCATTACATTGAAGAACTTCCAGCCATAAAAATGGATTAGTAGAGGCCCCCAAGATGAAGAACTTTGAATCTCTAGATATATGGTGAAATTGAATAGCACTCAGTTAATTCGTTTACTGCACTAAAACATTTGCATGAGTCTTAAATGAGAAAATGAAAGTGACCAGCAGTTTCATATTTTTTGAGTCAATAATGTTTAGATTGAGAATAATCCATATCACAATAATTGCTTTTCATTTCTATTCACTCTCTTTGCAAAATATGCAAATATGTATTTCATCTTGTTTATGCTGTGTAAAGTGTGAATCTATGAAAACCAAGGCAGGAGAGAAAAAGCTTTACCTTAAGTCTTGTGCAATGATGATGTCTAGTAGACATTTATGACTTTTTAATCTTAAAATTTCTAATCAGAAAACAAATGGTTTTCTTACCTACTGAATGGTTTCCTTATAAAACATTGCTGTAACTGTTTCTGCAAATGTGTGCCTGTGTAGAAGGGATGTAGGTGGGAGATGTGTGGTAATTTTGCCATTTGCTTGCTTCCTGGCTAATTGTGTGCTAATTGGACCAGTGGATGTAGGTATTAAGTAAAAATTGAACACATCTTGTGCACAATTATAGGGATGAGTGGGTAACAGAACCTCTGATTCTCCCTCTACCACATGAAGTTTGACCACAAAGTTTGGAGTCGCATCATCACTCTTGTTGGAGGTATGTATGCCAATGTCACAGACTGAAAACAAGGCAGCATTGAATATGGTGCTCCTGCAGGGTGTCCTCGTTTCTCAGTGTGATTTCTTCTTCTTTCTTCTCCAGCTGGATATTAGTCCCAAGAAAGTCACCACTTTCCCACAACAAAGAAAAACACTTGATGTTGAGAGGTTTAAATAATCCATCAGGATGGATAAATGAATTCTCCAAATGTATGCATTTATAAACAGCTTTAATTCCTTTCACAGACAGAGTAATCTTTTGAGGGGTAAATGTGTGCCATAGATAATATATTTTAGTCTATCTTAAGAATCATAGTCACTGCAACTTTTGGAACCATAAAAAAATTGAACTGATTCATTTACTAAAATGTCTTTTCTTTTCCTACCTTTATGCTGAACCTTTTATATTTATTATAATATACTTTAAATAGCAGGAAATTGTTATAATACAGAACTGCTTTTGAAACAACATTTAAAAAAGTTTCAGACAATCTCATGATTTTACAAAGGAGGTGTTGCTTGTGTGAAAGACAAACCCACCACCATCAGATCAGAATGGTTTATGTAACTCAGATCATTTCACTGTGGAAAAAAAAAAAAAAAAAAACTCTTCTGAAATATAGTATAGTAGTAAATACATGACTAAGATATTTCCTAAAAATAGAAGTGGCTTCAATTAAATTATCAGAGAGGCAGTAAGTCAGAATATTCTTAGAGTTCACACACATCATATGATCTATGTGAAGGAAGATTTTAAAAATAGAAATTTGGCTCACAAGAGCCAAACTGTTCCCAGTGCATTCACTTATAAGTGTAGCATTAAGGGGGAAAAATTACCTCCACCTACTCACGTTTTATGCCATGTGTGTGCACGTGCACATATGCTTGCATGCATGCAAATTTGTATTTGTGAATTTAGAAAATTTTCAGAAGTGTGTACATTTAGAGAATTCACAGAAATGTGTGAATTTATTTTTATGTGTTTACCTTGTATATTTGACTTCAGTTTGCACTGATCAAAGATAAAGAGTTTCCAATAAATTTCATGGAAATATTTTCTTTTATGAGAGCTGCAAAATTACATTAAAGAGCAATGATCATCTTTTTCATTCAGTCCACTGAGATGAACCCTTTGCAAATGATTGAAGTATCCATGCCTCATATGCTGAAGCGTCTGAAACTATGCCTATTTTTGGCATGATATTTTACTGTAACATTTACAGGATTGCAGTGCATTAACTATTAGACAAGTTAGCATGGTCTTATTTTCAGATATATGGATGGAATCCATTCTATGTGTAAAAACAGAATGGGATTAATTCATTTTCAAATTAATGAAATACAATCCAGGTAGAATTTGAATCCTTAGATATCATATGCCCATTAAAAACAGGAAAGATGATTCTTCTGAATAATGGCAGCGGATATTACATAATTCATAGATAAATCTATTAAATTAAAAAAAAATCAGTTAACCATTTTAACCATTTGCACTGTTCAGTTTCGCATGTGTGCTTATTTTCATAATTAATTTGATTCATTCAAGTGCACATTCAGTGTGACATTTTTGGAATTAAAACAATTTTTTTTTTAAATATACATTTCGAGAAATCACATCATTATAACTATATCAAACTTCAGGAAGGAATGTTGGGAAGATTTTGATCTGTGGAAGCAATAGAATGTCAAGAATACGACAACTTTTCCTTCGAACTTAGAGATAGATAAAAGTATATTCCTGGGATACAGCAAAACCATTAATGTAGCCTTTTGAAAACAAAATATATGCACCATATTTGCATGGCAGTTATCATAGAGGACCCATTTGGAAATTGTCTCTGAGATGAGCTTTAGATTTGATACTATTAGCACAGCATTTGTTTTCAACATGTTCTATGGGCATTCATCAGCAAAGGACACCTTATACAATAATTTATTTATAAAACCCCTAAAGTAGAATTTGCACATAAGAAATTTCTAAAAGAGGAATGATAATTGTGAAATACTGGATTTCAATTTAACTTTATTAGAAAATATCTCACTTTCCTTGATTACAATATAAAGACGTTTATAGAACTGTCATTCTAGAAAATGTTAGGAAGTTTCATATAACCAGACATAGCTTAAACACACCGAAGTTAACACTGCTAAAAGATAAATGTAGGTACATTAAAATTCTAGAGTTCATTTGAGCAGACATAGAGTCATGAATTGGGCAATACCAGAAAGCACGTGGTTGGGGCAACACCGATGGGAAAACTTTTTCTTTTTTTTTTTTGAGACTCAGTTTCACTCTTTGTTGCCCAGGCTGGAGTGCAGTGGCGTGATCTCAACTCACTGCACCCTCCACCTGCTGGGTTCAAGCGATTCTCCTGTTTCAGCCTCCCGAGTAGCTGGGATTACAGGCGCCCGCAACCATGGCTGGCTAATTTTTATAGTTTTAGTAGAGACGGGGTTTCACCATGTTGGCCAGGCTGGTCTCGAACTCCTGACCTCAGGTGATCGCCCACCTGAGTCTCCCAAAGTGCTGGGATTACAGGCTTGAGCCACCATGCTCAACCAGGGGAAAACTTTTATACAATGTTTACGGAAGCAAGACAAAGGAAATATTTGATTGGTTAAAGTGGAACAGTAGGCCCACAAGTTTCCAGTTAGAGGTTAGTTGGCAGTTTCTGATTGATAAAGCTTAAGTTTCTTTTTTCTAGGATATTATTTACATTGAGTTGGGTTTCAGTTTACTCATGTGGGGACCCAGGCTGCTGGAGCCACCTTGATCTTATGCCCCTGACACAGTTAATTACTTTTTGGTGACAACTTATATGGGAAGTAATCAAAGAATTTTGGGCGGATTAATTTATTAGATGTGAGATACTAGTTATAGCACTCAAAGTTTTCAGGTTAGCCTTTAAACATGAGGCTACCTCTATGAGATTAATATTATGCTATGCATCCTTTCACTTTCTGTGCCTTTATATATCTTTCTCTTTGCAGAATTCTTCTAAGTAATTTTAGATTATACTTTTCTGGAATTAATAAAGTGAGACAATGAAGCATCTTCTTTGTGGAGTTGTTTGACATTCTTCCTTCAACATTTCCAGTAGTTTCAAAGTTTAGAATTTACTGCCTTATTCTTCAATGGGTTAATAAATCTCACTGAAAAACTTTTAGAAATGTATCTTCTTATCTCTCCCATAATTTGAATACAGTAACATGCCTCTTAACAATGGAGATGTCCTAAGATACACATCATTAGGCAATTCTGCGATTGTACTATCATCGAGTATACCTACACAAACCTAGATGGTATAGCCTACTACACTTAGTCTATATATGATAGCCTATTGTTCCTATGCTACAAACCTGTACAGCATGTTACTGTACTACATGCTGTAGGCAATTGTAAACACAATGGTAAACATTTATCTAAAAACATCTAAACACAGAAAAGGTACAGTAAAAGTAGGTATTATAATTTTATTGGACCACTGTCTTGTATGTGTGGTTCATCACTGGCTGAAACATCATTATGTTGTGCACAGCTGTATTTAAACAGAACAAGTTATTTATAATGCTGATGGTAGGATGTTGTTTTATAATAATGGATTTCACTGCCTTTTGACTGGTTCCTGGTAGGGGCTTTTTGTCTTTGTCATTCCTAAGCCCCTTGGGTCACATGTGAGTTTATATTAATGAAGTGATTCATAGTAGGCCTCTACCATAGCTTCAGGCTGTGGTTGGTCACCAGAAGAACAAACCACATGATTAGATAGTTGGAAGTTTGAGCCAGCCCAATCTCTGCGGGAATGGGGAGGTAAAGATAGAGTTCAATCACAACACCAATCATTTCATCAATTATGTCTATGTAATGGAATCCCAATTAAAAGTCTAAACACTCCAAACCTCAGAGGAAATTCTGGGTTGCTGAATATATTAATGTTCCAGAAAGGTGGCATGCCCTGATTTATAGGGGAGGGTATTTAAGCTCTATGTCAGGACCCCTCCAGACCTTACATTATGTGTCTTTTCATTTGGCTGTTCCCAATTTTTATACTTTTTAAGAAAAATATAATCATGTAATCATTGTAAGCAATTTGCAAAGTTGTGTTAGCCATTTTAGCAAATAACCAAACTTGAGGGTGGTTCTAGGATCCCCTGGATTTGCACTCTGATGATCAGAAGTGAAGTTGGGGACCCCACCTCCGGCTGGCATCTGAAATGAGAGCAGTCTCCTTGGGGACCATGCACATCAACCCTAGGTAGTTAGTGTCAGAACTGAATTGCATACATCAGTATATGAATATATATGAATATGTTATGAATAAATCTAAAAGATGTATATGAAGACAAACTTTAAGTATTT
>NW_022292030.1:0-6201 GCF_002776525.5 Piliocolobus tephrosceles
AAGATTTTTAAAAATATATTTTATGAAGAATGTTTTTATGGAAATATATAAAATAATTGAGAATCAGTAAATAAGGCCTAAATAAATGGAGGATTATACAATATTTCTAGACTACAAATTCCAATAGTGTAACCATGGCAGTTCTCTGAAATTGGTCTATAGATGGAAAATCATCCCAATAAAAATCCTGACAATCGATGTGCTCATGTGCCTGTATGTGCGTGTGCATGTGTTTAAATTGATAATCTGAATTTTAACACTTACATACAAGTCAAAAGGACCTTGCTATCGAGATGCATTTGAAGAAAAAATTGGAAGAATTTATTATATTTCAAGACTTTCAAGAAAGCTATAGTAATGAGAATAAAGTGGAATTATAAAGGAATACAAATAGAACAATGTTCCAAAATAGGACCTACGAGCTCACTGGGATAAACGTAGACACTTGGTAAGTCTATCATGGTCGTCTTTCTGGTCACCAAATATTTGATATACTTCCCTTCTCACTAACAAAATATACTCACTTTAAGTATTCTATTTGGCTATATCAACACACTTAAGCACCATTGTATCCGGGGGAGATATGATAGGTTATAACTTCAATTACAGGTATGAATCCTGTTAAACTAAAAATAAAAGTTGTATATTCTCCACAGTTGCAATATACAATTGTGGTTTAGGGAAAGTGTAATAGTACTAAGCACTGCTATTTAGAAAAGAGTAATAGAGAACACAAAAAATTCGTGTCTGTCTCAATTGCAAAATTCTGTTGGGCAGATATTTCAAAGACCTCCCTCCCTACCCGGAGATTAGTGGTTAGCAAAAATTTTTTAGGAATGAATTTCATTCTCTTCAAGAAATTTCCTGTTTCAGTTTGTGTGTATGTGTGTGTGTGTATGTTGCTGTGAAGGGTCTGAGATTGTACCATACTTGGAAACTAACAAGTTAGTCTGCCACAGTTTCATAGATGCTGGCAGAAAACGTGAGAATTCTGAGATAGACACAAAGAACTTATTATTCACAGCAATAGCACTGGGCAGAATATCAGCATTTTCCTGTTCCTGTTCCTGGAGTCCTCATTCCCACAGAGTGATACAAAAAGAGACAGCTGGTTCCTGCGCACACAGCATGTTGTATTACAGAAGCAGAACCGTGAATTCAGGGAACTCAAGTCTCTGATAATGGGCAGTAAGAATGTCTGATCCAGAGCAAGATATGATATTTATTGTACTGGACAGAAAACATTCCTGACTTTTGCCTGAAGAGACATTATTTTGATGTTCCAAAGCTGTTTGCTATACAAATATCTTTGCTAAGATAGTCCAAAACAATGTCAGTTAGTGCCTCCACTAGCAAGACAGAAAGAAACACGAGAAGCCTTTGGAGAGTTGTCTTCTAACACTTCTGTTTTTATGCTAATCCTTGGCCACATCTGACCTAGGCATTGGAGAGTAAGTCCCCCAGGGAACATGGAACAGGGAGTTGGGGAAATGTTTCTTGTTTGTAAAAGGCTTAGATCCTAAGAATGTTTGCACATACAGTCAAAAACGTTTTTAGTTCTGGTACATTGTGTCTTTGGCAGACAGATTCTTCAAAATCTGGCTTCAAAAACTTACCTTCTTACCCCTTTGATCTTGAATAGTTTAATGTGTCCTTATCATATGCATCGATCTTTTCTACATATGCCTTTCCTCGTAATTTAGTGTGGATATTCTAAGATTATCAGTGCAGCAGGAAAGCAATATCTTTAACCTTGGGAATTTTTTTTCCTGGCTGTTAAGATTTCCTCCAAATTTCAAACCATTTGGAGATTTTAGCCATGGGTGTCTGAATATAACTTAGATGTTATATTTGCCATTATACTGAGCTCTAATTGGTATCTCTTGCTGAGAACACTTCTCAATTCTATATTTTACTCTTTAGGATTGAGAAGTTGCTATGTCCAGCTCTCTAAGCTCCTAAATTCCCAAGAACTCTTTCTATTCTCTCGAATTCCTAGTTGCAAATGCAAGATTTGCTTTTTTCTTAGAGGAACCATAACAAACACAATCAAATAGAAGCGAATATGCTATTGCCATGCTTTTTCTAACCTCTAACCCTAAAGTCATAATATGTACTAAGTATATTACCTGCTTTTTAACTCATCACAAGCAAAAATATTGTCAAATATTTTGCCTCTCTAAAACATCGGTTGTCATGTTTTCAGCTCCCCATAACAGTTTTCTTTCTGCTTGCCTTCAGTGATATATTTTAGGTTTCTTTTTAAAAATTATGATGCCAGCGTAATTCTAGGTACCGGTTTTCACAACACGCTCTGTAACAGTTTCTATAAAAAGTGATCATTGTAATCTTGGTTGTTTAAAGTGAAGATTTCGTTCTCGCACATCGTATATGACTGTTGGGTGTTGGTGTGTGTATTTGATTCATAGCAGTCTCTTAACAACCTAAGCAGACAAACCAGCTACCCTTTTGAGTGCTGCAGGACACTAATCTAGGTGAGGAAAAGAAGTCGGAGGGGGGTTGTGTTTTGCACCAGCCATTAAATGCTCTAGCCCAGGGAAGACCTGTTTTTCTCACAACTCATGGCCATAACTAGTCATACACCTCACTCAACCACAAGGGGTCAGCAAGAACATCTGGCCACAAATCTGCATGGTGAGAACTGTGATCTATCTGATCAGCAAAATTAATAATAACAAAAACCGCTCCAACTCCCTGTCCCATGTTCCCTGGAAGACTTATTCTCCAATGCCTACTTCAGAGGTAACCAAGGATGAAGACGAAAACATTAAGATGAAGCATTAGGTGACAATTCTCCATGGGTTTTTCATGTTTTTGTGGCAGTGGTTCTCAACTGGGTGCAATTTTGTCCCTCAAAAGACATATAGGACTGTGTGAAGACATTTTTGGTTGTCTTCACAATTGGGAGACAACCCAAAATCGGAGAGGGGCTGAGTTACTGGCACCTAGTGAGTACAGGCCAGGGATATTACTAAACATCCTATAAAGCACAGAGCAACACCCTCCCACACATGCCAACAAAAGTTATCCAGCCAAATATTTTATAGTGCTGAAATGGAACAACTGTACTTTACAGAAAGTCATCCATTTATACTGGAATATACACTCGAGAATATTAATAACTTTGTTGTTAATACATAGCAAAAAATAGATGAAGTACAATTTAAGTACCAATCAATAGTAGAATCAATCGATAAATACAAATACATTTTCAAAATAAACCAAGGTTATGTAGAGTAACACAAATGTGGATCACAAACAAACTATTGAGTGAAGAAAGTAAGTTTTAAAGGAGTGTACTTGCATACTCCATTTATGTATAGTTTGAAAGTAAGCAAAAGTAAAACACTCATTTTAGGGATACATTGATAGAGTGTAAAATTAGAAGGAAAAGATATAAAATAAGTATCATCAAAATGGGGAAATCTGTGAGTGGGGAAGGTGAAAGGTGTGATATAAAGAAGTGCAGTATGAGTATGGTAGAGAATGCTTCCCAACTTCAAAAAGTTCTGTATATTCACAAAAAGTAATTGCATGGGTATTCATGTCATAATGAGGGAAGACAAAAGGCTGGAGTTTAAATCTTGTATGTCCAGTGAACTGTGCCTTTTTAGAATGACAATCTAAGCCTGAGAACACACACATTTTGGATAATGGTTTTGTACCTGATCTGATTAAATATTTAGCTGAATGCTGCTGCTGGAATATCACTGCTTCTGCCACAGATGCCAAAGGAAATATGAGGGTATGCATCACACTCAAGGCATAAGCAGAATACTTAAACAGATAATAACAAATAAGATAGAGGTTTGGGAATGAACAGAGAAAAGCTAAGGTGGAAGAAGTTAATAACAGGGAGCTTAGGAGTTGATTTGAGGACAGGCATTATGTGTATCTTTCAAATGGTTCTCGAAATAATTAGGAGTGGGGGCAAGTGTGGCTGCTAAAAACTCTTCACTCATGTGTTACCTATAATCTAGATAACAGAATTCAACACTTGACTAGGCAGTAGAGTGAAAAATACATGTGTTTGAGGCAAGACAAACAAATACGAGAATATAAGTTCTTCTGCTTTCTAAATGTGCGACCTCAGGAAAGTAGCTGAATTCCCGTCTTAATATTCTCAATAAAAAGTAGGGATAATTGTATTTACTTACTAGGGCTTTGTGAGTTAATGTGTAAGAAGCCACGAATATGATGCCTAGCATAAGATAACAATTCAATAAATAGCAATAGCTGCCATTATTGTTAATAATAGTATTATTGTTATTATTCAGAGTCATTGTACCAAATATGTACTAATATGTCCTCTGCAAATGTCAGCAAATGCTTTGGATTGACTATTTCACATGACATACTACATGTTTTATCTTTATTCATTTTTTTCTTCTATACAGTTGTTAAAGCAGGAGGAATAAGAAGGAGATTACACTATTGTAGAGCACACCAGAGACAATCTATTTTATACAAGATATATTGATGGATAAAATTTAAAAGAAAACAAACACTATTATTTTTAAAATATAGGCAAAATAGAGCTGGACGTGGTCGTTCATTCCTATAATCCCAGCACTTTGGGATGCTGAGGTGGGAGGATCACTTAAGCCCAGGATTTTGAGACCAGCCTGGGAAATATAGGGAGACCCTGTCTCTACAAAAACAAATGTAAAAATAAGAAATAGGCCCAGCATGGTGGCTCACTCCTGGAATCCCAGCACTTTGGGAGGCCGAGGTGGGTGGATCACAAGGTCAGGAGTTTGAGACCACCCTGGTCAATATGGTGAAACCCCGTCTCTACTAAAAATACAAAAAAAACTAGCTGGACATGGTGGCGTGCACGAGTAGTCCCAGCTACTCGGGAGGCTGAGGCAGGAAAATTGCTTGAACCTAGGAGGCGGAGGTTGTAGTGAGCCGGGATCGCACCACTGCACTCTAGTCTGAGTGACAGAGGGAGACTCTGTCTCAAAAAAAAAAAAAAAAAAAGAAAGAAAGAAAGAAACAAACAACAACAACAAAAGTAAAATGGACAAAATACTTGAATATGAATAGCCACTTCACCAAAGAAAATATACGGATGACAAGTAAGCATATGAAAATGTGTTCAACATCTTATGTCATTAGAGAATTGCAAATTAAAACAGTGAGATACGCACCTATTGGAATGGCCAGAATCCAGAGCATTGACAATAGCTAATGCTAGTGAGGATGTGGAGCAACAGGAACTCTTATTTATTGTTGGTAGGAATGCAAAATGGTACAGCCACTTTGGAAGACAGTTTAGTGGTTTTTTACAGAACTAAACTTCCTTTTATCATATAATCCAGAAATCATGCTTCTTAATATTTACCCAAATGGATTGAAAACTTAAGTCTACACAAAATCCCGTACAGCAGATGTTTGTAGCAGCTTTATTCATAACTGCAAAAACTTGAAAGCTACAAAAATGTCTTTTAGTAGGATAAAGAATAAATAAACTGTGATACATCCAGTCATTTGGCACCAAAAGGAAATAAGACATCAAGCCATGAAAAGAGATGGAAGAAACAAATTTATGTGATGAAAAGAGAGAAACCAAGCTTAAAAGTCTACAAACTATTAATATTAATATATACATTCTAACTGTAAGATCTTCTAGGAAAGAAAAAACTGGGAAGACTGTAAAAGGATCTGTGTTTGCCAAGAGTTAAGGCGATGAATAAGTGAAGCACAGAGACTTTTTAGGATAGTGAAACTATTTTGTATGATAATGCATTGATAGATACATGTCATTATACATTTGTCAAACTCCACAAAATGTACAACACTAAGCATAAACCCAATGGAAACTCTCAACTTTACCTGATAATATTACATCAATATAGGTTCATCTATGGTAAAAGACAAGTAACTGTGGTGCAGGATGTCCGTAGTGGGGAAGGTTGTGTGTGTGTGTGTGTGTGTTTGAGAATGAGGGTATTATAAACTCTGTAATTTCCACTTAATTTTACTGTGAACCTAAAACGTCTTTATAAAATAAAGTTTATTAATTTGGAAAAAAGACTTGTACTGATTTGAATTTGAAAAAAATGAAAAATTTAAGTTGTGACAGATTGCTTTCTACCTTGATTAGTTGGATATCTGCGTTGATTCTCACGGCATGATATGTAACAAACTGGGTGAAGAGTTGTACAATTAATCACA
>NW_022292031.1:0-1438 GCF_002776525.5 Piliocolobus tephrosceles
AAGTAAACAAAGTATAAACAACAGTAATAGTAACAAAAGAGAAGACGTAGTAGTATCAATAAGTAATGAAAACTATTTTAATAAAAATATGCATAACAGAAATTATATATATGAGGAAAAACACAATTATAATTTAAAAATTGGTAATAAAAAACAAGACTATCGTTGTAATGAAATGCCTACATCATATTATACGAACCAAATGGAACAAAATTTTTATTATAATAAATTTAATCAGAATAATACGACTACTAATACTGCTACTACCATTGCTACTAATACTGTTATTGCTAATAATAATAATAATAATAACAATAATAACAATAATAATAATAACAACAATAATAATAACAACAATAATAATAATAATAATAATAACAATAACAAAAACAGTGCCACTACTACTACACCTAATAATAGTAATAATAAAAATAATAAAAATTATGACGGAGGCAGCAGTAGTTATAACAGGAATTATAAACATCACAATGATAATAATTATACCATTTTTATTAATGACAGTGAAGAACGCGAAAATAGGAGTATGAAAAATTTAAGCAAAAGCAGCAATAGTAACAAATATGGTAATAGTGGAAACAGCGGTAACAGTTATGTTGACAATGGTAATAGCAATAGTAGGAGAAATAGTAACATATATAATGACAATAATAATAACAATAATAATAACAATAATAATAACAATAATAATAACAATAGTGATAACAATAATAATAACAATAATAATAGCAATAATAATAATAATAATAACAACAGTAATAATAACAATAGTAATAATAACAATAGTAACAAAAACGCCTTAACAAGAGAAGAAAATACGGATACCATGTACATGCAACGGTCAGGTAAAAAAGATTATTATTATGAAGAAACCAGGAAAAAGGAACACAGAAAAAGTGAAAGTATTAAAGAAATGGATAAAAAGGAAATTGCAAATGATAAAAACAAAAATAAAAATAATGAAAATAAAAGTAACAGTTACACAGACAATAATATGACTAATAACAAAAGTGTAAAGAATATACAAAATAAATATAACAACGTAAATAATAACAAAAATGTAAACAGTCGAAGTAATACAAAAAATAATAATGCTAGCACTAGTAATAATGACAATATTAATAATACTACCGCTAATGATAATAAAAGTTTTGTAAAAAAAAATGAAGACCTTATGCAGAATACCAAATTAAAAAATAGAGATGAACGAAGTAATAAAAAAAATAATAACTTAAATAAAAATGAATCTCAAAAAATCCATGAAATTGAAGATGGTAACATACACAACACGCATAGTAGTAGTAAACATCATAGTACCCATAGCGGAAGTGGTAACTACCATAGTAGTCACAGTGGAAATCACCATAGTGGAAATCACCATAGTGGAAATAACCATAGTGGAAATAACCATGGTGGAAAT
>NW_022292032.1:0-6720 GCF_002776525.5 Piliocolobus tephrosceles
GCTATGCCACCAGCAGTCAACAAGCCACTCTCAAGAGCCAGAGTTGTCCCAACAGAGAGAGGCAAATCAGAGATCTACAGCCCCTGAAAACCTGCAGTCTGCTAAGCGTTTTCATTGTTTTACAGATGGGTCTAGTAATGGTAAAGCTTCTTATTCTGCTTTGAAAAGTAAAGTTTTCCAGACACCCTATACTTCAGCTCAAAAAGCAGAGCTTGTAGCTATAATTGAGGTATTGACTGCTTCTGATATGCCTTTTAGCGTGATTTCTGATTCTTCATATATGGTTCATTCCACACAGTTAATTAAAAATGCTCAGTTACTATTTCATACAGATAAACAACTAATGACAAAAACAAAAAAGGAGGAGAATAGGGATTATGGGACAGCCCATACGAAACTGAATCTAGCATTATTAACTTTAAATTTTTTGAGCCTGCCCAAAGGCCAGATGCTATCAGCAGCTGAACAGCATCTACAGAAACCAGCTGCAAAGACAGAAGCAGAACAACTGGTTTGGTGGAGAGATCCGATAACAAGAATTTGGGAAATAGGTAAAATAATAACTTGGAGTAGAGGTTATGCTTGTGTTTCTCCAGGCCAAAATCAACAGCCAGTTTGGATGCCACCTGAAATCTTATCATGAGCCAGATGCCGAGGAAGAGATTCCAGGAGGATCCCAAGCACCCCCTGGTTGCAGCCATGTTGAGACTGACACTGAGGAGGACCCCAACTGCCACGAACAACACCCATTGAACACAGTCACCCACCTGGGACAGATAAGAAGCTGTCACAGATGGTGGAAGAAAACTTGAGGAAAGCGGGACAACCAGTCAAAATGAGTAATTGAATGGTAGCTATGATAGCAGTTATCACCATTGCCATGAGTATTCCTTCAACAAGGGCTGACACAGAGAACAATGATACTCATTGGGCATATTTATCAATCTTGGTTGGTAATAATGCCTGGATGTAATCACTCTATGACACAGTTACACATGCTTTCTGATCTCAGTATGTACCACAACAAATCTGCTCCTATAATTGAGGCATACCACCCTCAAAAACCTATTTGTAAATAAAATAGAACCTGGCCAGAAATAATGAACGTACTGGTTTAGGAAGATTGCGTTGCAGAACAGGCAGAGGTGCTGCACAACAATTCCTATGGAATCATTATTAATTGGTCCCCTAAGGGGATGTTTAGCTTGAATTGCACCTCTCAGTCTGCGTGGCACGGCCACACTATGTTCAGCTGATCTGAACAAAACAGTCAGATGGTAGAAATGATAAGAAGTACGGCAAGAGTTCCTACTATCTGGAACTATGGATGTATAGTGGCACCTCAACCTCAAATGATGGCCCACTCTAGGAGCTAAACACAAGGATTTGTGGAAACTATTAATAGTTCTTAATAAGATCAAAATTTGGGAAAGAATGAAAAAGCATCTAGAAAGACACTCTTCAAACTTGTTTTTAGATATTGCAAAATTAAAATAGCAAATATTTAAAGCATCCCAGGCACACCTGACTTCAATGCCAGGAACTGGAGTGCTTAAAGGGACTGCAGACAGATTAGCAGCTAGTAACCCATTAAAATGGATAAAAACACTTGGAAGCTCTGTGACTTCAATGATGATTGTGCTTTTAATCTGTGTTGTCTTTGTATAGTCTGCAGATGTGGATCCTGACTCCTGGGAGAAGTAGCTCATTGTGACAAAGCTGCCTTTGCTTTTATCACTTTGAAAATCAAAGAAGGGGGAGGAGTTCATTGACTTTGGTCAAAGACTGGGATCACCTATAAAAGGCAGACCCCTTGCCGCTGGATTAACATGTTTCCATTGTGACATGTTTTCAGAATCCTACACATTGCCATTATGGAGGGTTGCTGTGTCTATCAGTGCGAGAATTTGGTTACCATCTTTCTCCCCAACCAGACTAGAACCCTATGAGCCCCAGGGTTCAAACCCCAGGGTGGCTGAGAACCCTAGCCATACGGGGTGGAAGCACTGACTCCTGGAGGAATTGGAATTCAGCCCAGGCCTCTGAGGGACTCTCTATCCTGCCTGTGCACCAGAAAAAAAAACTCTGATTATTTTAAATCAGTTGCTTAGTTCCCTTTGACCCACTGACTTAGAATCTCCTGGGCCCACGGTCCTGGTGCCTGTTTTGTTATAAAGTTCCCAGCCTTATGCAACCAGGCTAGGGGCCTGCATGCAAAACAGTCACCCCATCCAGCCACTCACTGGACCCTAGGAAAAAATGAGATGTCAAGCAGCTGCTAACATTCATATGGCAGCTAACACTGTGGCTGTGCTCTGTCAGTGTCTTAGGTTGCTTGTGCATGATTTCAATGCCAGTCCCTTCAAGATGGAACCCCTGATCTTTCCCCATTAACCTGGTCCTTGTCTCGTGGTCCTTGACTCTGCAAATGGCACCAGCCTATGCAGTGTGGAAGACAGACACCTAAGAATGCTCTGTAATGTTCTCTTCCTTTTCTCTCATATTCAACCCATCTCTAAGCTACTACCTGTCAATTTTACCTCCTAAGTGTCTCTCCAACATATCCACCTGGTGACCACCATCACCACAGCTACTGACCTCTTCCAGGCTACAATCTGCAATCCTCTTGCTTGGACTCCTGCAGAAGCCTTTGAATTCTCTCTACATTTATTTTGACCCCTTCAATCCATTCTCCACACTGCAGCAGACAGCATCTCCACTGGCACCCAGACATTCCCACCCCCTGGCATTCACTCCCTGGTACAATCTCCTCCTGAGTGTGGGCCGCATCAGGTGACTTGTTTCTATAAATAGAATATTGTAAAAGTGACAGAATGTCACATTTCAGATTAGGTTACAAAGAGAATGTTTTCTGTCTCTCCTGCCTTCCCATTCTGGGGGAATCAAATTGCCATGTTGTGAGAGCCTTAGGGAGAGGCCCATGAGGCAATGAAGAAATGCCTCCAGCCGGCAGTGAGCAAAGGCCTGAGGTCTGCCATCAGTCACTTGGTGACCTTGGATATGAATCCTCTCCCTAGGCAATCCTTGAGACAGCTGCAGCTCCCGCCGACACTGGATGGTAACCTCGTGGTAGACCCAGAGACAGAGGACCCAGCTAAGCCATGACCAAGTTCCTAGCCCAAAGAACTGTGAGAGAATAATAGAAGTTGTTCTATGCCACTACCTTTGGGGTAATTTGTTACACAGCAATAGATAACTGATACACCTATTATACCACACTCTTCTTTACTTCAAGACCACCCAGTCTTTAAGAATAAAGACTAAAACCCTTGACAACTAAGGGCCTTTGTGACCTGGCCCCTGCTGACCTCTGCACTTCACCTGGCACAAGGCTCCCCTACTTTCAGGGTTCCAGACATCTCATCTTCTGGTCCTTGAAGGTCCTTGAAGAAGTTTAGCTTCCTCTGGACACAGGGCCTTTACACAGACCCCTCTGCTTCAGATCCCTTCGACTCAGCAAAAGTGTCACTGCCTAAGGGAAGCCTCTCCTGACTCCTCAGGTCAATACTGGGCTCCACTGATGAATACCCTTATGGATGCCTGTTCCTTGACTTTACAGGTTGACCTGCTGCCCTCAGTTTGTAATTGTACACTCATGTCTGTGGCTGTTTTACCACAGTCTATCTCCCTCACTAGAATATAAATTCCAGGAGAACAAAAATCATGTGGCAGAGCTCATGTCCGTTTAGGTCAGCACTGTCTCCCCAGTACTGGGCACATCAAAAGTTCTTAATCAATGCCTGACTGAACAATGAGTAGGTCTATGCCCTCCCTGGCGCTTGCTATTCTGCCATACAGGAAAGTTTCCCATCTCCCCTTTCCCAGTCCAGACATCCACACTTCTCTGGAGTCATTTCCAAGAACTATGGGAGGTTGAAGGGCCTGAGGCCAGTCACACAGCTGTGTGAGCCACAGCAAAGGATATACCTTTGATTCCAAGTGCACTGAGCACCTTCCCTGTGCTGGACGCTGGGCTGGGTGGTGGGAATACTGTGGTGAGCAAAATGGGCTCAGCCTTGGGGTTCATAGGGTTTCTAGTCTGGTGGAGGAGAAAGATGGTAACCAAATTCTCACACTAATAGACACAGCAACCCTCCATAACGGCAATGTGCAGGAGTTCTGAAAACATGTCACAATGGAGCCAAGCTAATCTAGCAGCAAGGTGTCCCCCTTTTATAGGTGATCCCAGTCTTCGAGCAAAGCCAATGAACTCCATCATTCACATAGGTTTGCTCTTTATTTTTTATTTTTAGTTTTTGAGAGACAGAGCCTCGCGCTGTTACCCAGGCTGGAGTGCAGTGGCACCATCAGGGCTCACTGTAGCCTTGAACTTCTGGACTCATGGGATTCTCCCACCTCAGCTGCCCAAGTCGCTGGGACCACAGGCACCACCATGCCCTGCTAATTGTTTTATTTATTTATTTATTTATTTATTTATTTATTTATTTATTTTTGTACAGGTAGGCTTGCTATGTTGCCCAGGCTGGTCTGAGCTCCTGGCCCCAAGTGATCCTCCCCAGTCAGCCTCCCAAAGTGTTGGGCTTGCAGGCATGAGCCACCACACCTGGCCTGACTGTGGCAAGTCACACGTCATCAAGACCAGCCCTTGATATTCCCACACTTCCCTCTCCCCTCACTTTTCATTCCACGTCATTCACAAATGCCATGAGCAATTAAACTGGCATGTTACAGGCAGAGGCACATTTGCCTTGTCCTCATCACATATTCACCTGGTAGATTTTAAAGACTCCAAAGAGAGAAAAATATGTATAATGGGGTGAGATCCAAACAAATCTTCATACTTTGCAACAATACACAACAGGGCATCTAGACGTGTCCAGTGAATAACTTCCCTAAAATTCATAATCCAAAACCTCTTAATGGGATACCTTTTTACTCAGATTTTAAAACTTTGGGCAGCCAACATCCTCTAGAAATACGTTTTCTGTTAAATGAACCTGATAGTACAGTAAGTGCAGGACAGTAAGATGGCTTTCCCACTCTTCTGTTTTAAATCATAAACTCCATGATAGAGAAAGTAGAAAAATATTTCTCATTTAAAAGTGAAGGGGAAGTCCGAGTGTGGTGGCTCTTGCCTGTAATACCAGCACTTTGAGAGGCCAAAGTGGGAGGATCACTTGAGGTCAGGAGTTGGAGACCAGCCTGTTCAACAACATGGTGAAACCCCATCTCTACTAAAGATACAAAAATTAGCCAGGTGTGGTGGTACATGCTTGTAATCCCAGATCCTTGGGAGGCTGAGGTAGGAGAATTGCTTGAACTCAGGAGGTTGAGGCTACAGTGAGCCGAGATCGTGCCACTGCACTCCAGCCTGGGCAACAGAGGAAGACTCCATTTCAAAAAATAAAATAAAATAAAAATAATAAATAAAAGTGAAGAGGATACCCCATTTGCCTTGATGCAATGCATTTTACTATGCATTGCACGCCTGTATTAAAATATCTCATTACCCCATAAATATACACACCTACTATGTGTGCAAAAAAATTTGAAATAAATTTTTTAAATGAATGTAAAGAAGTCAAGACTTTTACTCAACAGGTTAATTGGCTAACTTCCACATGTAATAATGGAACGTATAATTGAAATGTTTTAAGTGCCACCTAAAAATGAACATTAAAAGTCTCTCTTCCTTTAACTGATAAAATTTTTACTTCACTTTTGAATTTTTACAATTTTCTTGATTATTCCACGTAAGGTGAAACAATAACTGTTTAAAAGACATACACAAATCTATACATCAATAACCAGGCGTTATTTATTTTATATTATTATTATTATTATTATTATTGCTATTCTACTTTCCCAACCACAGGTATGCTTGCTAGGCAATAGAACCATCACAGAAGCAAACATTAGGCAGAAAACTGGTAAGGAAAAACAAAGCTACAAGATACACAAACAAGACAAGCTTGGTTCCACATTCACTACTCGTTTTCAAGCAGCAAGTATGAACCAAATGCACATTTTTTGTTCAGCTAGAAAGGAGATTTTAGCTCCTTTTTAGGAAGGAAATTATTAGGAATTTATAATTAAAGGAAATTATAAAAAGAAAAATTATTGTTTTTTCTTTTTTGGTTTGTTTTGAGTCAGTACCTGAGTTTCTCTTTCCTTGTTTCAGTGGATGGACAAACAGATGGACCCTGCAGCCAGGTGGAATGTCAGAGATGGAGGGGAGACCCTGGGAGACTGATGGACCTGGATCCTCTCCAGCCTCTCCGCTGCCCTGTTCACACTACTGCCCTGAGTGGTAGCGTTTAGTTTAAACACTCCTGAGAGCTGAGCTGGATGAGTGCACTTGGGACACCTGGTGACAGGTACTTGCAAGCATGATCAGGGTCAGCCTCAATACAGGGAGAAATCTTGGATATTTAAAAATACTTTTTTGATTCAGATCATGGTGTGATTGAAGAGCAACACTGTGCTGAGAACGGGAGGAAGGCAGAGCTGTGGTGCAGGCAGAGCTGTGGTGCAGGCAGAGCTGCAGTGCAGGCCGAGCTGTGGTGCAGGCCGAGCTGCGGTGCAGGCAGAGCTGTGGTGCAGGCAGAGCTTTGGTGCAGGCAGCTCTTCTTGACTCTAAAGCAAGGCTTGCTCACCAAGGTGCTCACTCATGTCTCTCATCCCTGCCCATATATAGCATTAAAAAATGAACAAAAGGCCAGGTGCAGTGACTCACGC
>NW_022292035.1:0-1088 GCF_002776525.5 Piliocolobus tephrosceles
GGCCCTCAGAGATATCTGGTGGCCAATGGGCATTGGGAGTGGGCAGCTCCTGGGCACAGGGTACCCCATGAATGCCCACCTCCCTGGCAGTGCACGCCTCTGTGCTGAAGCCAGACTTAGGGGCTGCTGGGAGCTATTACCCAAAGAGAGCCAGATATAGGGGATAAGGATTGTGGCAGGGGGTCACAGGTCAGGAATGGGATGGATTCAGGTTCTGGGTTTCAACACAGAGTGGGCCGAGGACCAGGTGAACAGGCTCAGTACACCCAGCTGACAGACACCCACTGGGGCTCTGTCCGTAGCTTCTCCATGGCCGCCTGGAGCTCGTGGAAGGTCCTCTCCAGGTTGCTATTGACCAGGCAGAGGTCGAAGTAGTGCCCATAGCCCCTCTGGATGCGGCTGCTCTCCTCCACTGTCCGTCTCAGGTCTGCCTCCTGCCCAGGCACAAGGGGACCGCCCTACAGTCAGTTCCCACAACTCACACCCACTGTCAGAAGGAGCTACAGCTCCCCCACTCCCCCTCCCCAAAGCCCAACCCTGGTGTGGACTCCCTGGCTAGAGAGTGAGGGGCCCCTCTCTGTTTGCCTCAAAGTGGCTCACCATCAACCACAAACAGATGATGAGTGAAAGGGAGGAAATAAGCTTTAGTAACTGCCAATCACACCCCTAAATGCTTTGCATGCCACATAATCTTCACTACAGCTTTGCAAAGTAGGGTTAATTCTTCCCCATTTATAACAGAGAAAATTAAGGTACAGAAAGGTCACACAGACAGTGGCTAAATAGGGTCTGCCTGACTCTCAAGTCAGTGCTCCCTCAGGTCTGACTAGGCTGCCTTATCTATGCAGCATGACAGGCTGGTACCAGGGCAATCCACAAGTACCCAGGACAACCCCACCCTCGACCCAGTGGAAGCTGGCTGGGCAGGGGTGGGGAAGGGTACTTGACAACTGACTTAAATAAGCTGAAGCTAGCTATATCCCAGCAGCTCCGGTTGGCCACACCTTTTGCCAAGGAGGAGGTGCCCAGAATGGGAATCAGGCAAGGGTCCAGAGCTCCTAAGGGGGTCACTGGCAGAAGGGTGCCAG
>NW_022292036.1:0-1558 GCF_002776525.5 Piliocolobus tephrosceles
AAAAGAAAAGAAAAGGTGAAATTTCAACCAAATGGAGGCTGGAGACGGTCAGCTCTGGGGGGCTTCTCTCAGCTCAGTGGAATCTTCCCACCAGCCTCTCTGTCTGGGGAAATGTGTCGCAAATGGCACCGTGCATCCTCAGCACCCGCAGGGTGTGTTAAACTCAGATCTCTGGACCTGAACCCAAGGAAGTCTGGGGTGGACCCTAGAGTCTGCATTTCTCCATGTGATGCTGATGCTGCTGGGAGGAGTTCCAGGCATTGACACTGGGTCCTGGGACCTCATCGGGCTGATGCGAGTCAAGGACTAAATGCTCAAGGTCATGACCCAGGGCCGGTTCCAGACCTTGTCCCTCTTCATCCTCCTCGGAGGACGCCCCTCTCTTCTCTTCCCTGCCACTGTCAGCTACACACATGCTGGTGCCTCCTAATCTATCCCCAACAGGACAGCGGGATCCCAGACTTCCCTGTGAACCAAGACCTCACATCTCTGCATCTCTTGCTGCTGTGCTTCAGGACACGCCATCATTTTCATAGCTCCTTGTCTCCCTGGTCTCCAAAGACATGGTGCCCTCGCCAACCCTTAAATACTCACTGCCACACCCGGATCCCGTCTTCACCTGAGCGCCTCCTGCTCCGGAAGAAAAACCTCAGAAACACCATGTTCGCTTTCTGTTTCTGATAAGCTCAATTAACTAGAGTTGTACCATGAGAGGATCTTTTGGTGACATACTGGGAAAGATGATTAAGTTCTTCCTAAGATTTGAAATCCTTTCTTGCTCTAACTCAATTGGAAGAGTCTAGTCTCATAAAGCTGTTTCAGATACAGACTTTATCAGGGCACTTTGTACTTTAAAGCCTTCATTTCTGTCCTTCTCATTTCACTTCCGTTGTCCTGGCATTAAGATTAACACTACCCCTTACACGACCTAAGATGTTCCCCTTTGGAGGGAAAATTATTTAGTCCCCTTAGTTACAGGGCACCTATGATGTGCCAAGCTATACAGTAGAACCCTTGATCCAGCAGTAAACTTTGTAAGGCACCATTCTGTTGATTTTCATCTTGGTGAGAAGGAAGACGTAATAAACACACTAAAAACAAATTTCTGATAGAATATCAGATATAATTAAGTTCCGTGATGAAGAAGGGAGGGACAGAGAGGGATGGAGGGAGGAGAAACGGAGAAACAGAAAAGAAAGAAATTCACTACAATGTATCATGACAGTGAGTTTAGGAGACTAACTAACTACTCATGAAATTTTACTGGATAACTATTTTTTTTTAAAGGGACCAAGCAATTTCTGGTTCAAGAACTTTCCACAGAGGGAGACAATTTGAAGACTGCAAGGCCAAATAATACTTCTTCCCCTTCCTAGTGATGTTGGATTTTTTTTTAAAAAAAGTCGAAGCTATTATCTCCATATAGTTTCATGGGCAAAAATGAGAATACTTTGAATATTATTCAACAAATGTTAACACCTAAGGTATAACTTTCCACAACATCTAGTTTTAAGAACAACTCACTGTGAACTGTAAAGATGTTTTACAGAAAGAAAAA
>NW_022292037.1:0-1219 GCF_002776525.5 Piliocolobus tephrosceles
CTGTGATGGATATTTGTGTTTGTATTCAGATTCAAGGAAAGATATTAGTCACCTGTATGCCATACAGTCTTCCTTACTTAAATATATTGCCTTAATTAATTTCATCAATTCTTTGGGGTAGGTATTTTACTTTCTACTTTGTAGGTGAAATTTTGAGAAACAGCAAAGTTAAGAGTTGTGCTCAAGATCACAGAGATAATAAATGTCAAAGCCAGATTTAAATCCACTTCTCTCTGCCTCTGTGTCCAGTGTTCTTTCCATTTTCCTGCTGAGAAACTCAGTCTATTATACTCTGTAAACTGTAGGTTTCACTGATATTCATGTGTAAATAACTACTTTTTAAAAATTTAACTGAGTTGTTTATGCACTAAATGCCAGAAAATGTCATAAACATATCAAGAAAAAGTTAAAGCAGAAGGTTATCATGACAACCTCTGAAACTGAATTCTAGGTTGAGTAGATGGGGACACAGCTGAAAATAAAATAGAATTTTAGTTTGTGCTTAGGGTGTAGAAAGTTGTAAGAAAAGAATTATATCCTAAAAAGAGCAGGATACAAAACTGACAAATTATAATATTTTTCTTGGTCTGTTTTTTAATGTCCATCAAAGAGCTGAGGTGGCAAAAAAAGATAGTATGAAATAAAAGCCATAAAATAGCAAATTTTTCTCAGGAGATATGACATCCATGGCTGATTTCTTCCTTAGCAGAAGATAGGAAGATAAATTGCAAATATCCTTTTAAGTGTAACTTAGGTGTTGGCACATTGGTTTAGAATTCCCAGGAACCCCAAACAAAAGGAGTCAGTATTCCCTGCCAGCTTTTTTTCTTGAACCTACACTGTGTGCTCATGAGACAGATTGTGGGCAGGGTAGAGTAGCTGAGAGAGATTTCTTCTGAGGCATAGGCACAGCAAGTCAGCCGAAGGCAGGCAAGAACTGAAGAAAACTCAAATACTTAAATCTCATACTGATTTTGAGTCTTTTGGCATCTGCAGCTAGGACGAAGGACTGAGAAAACACTGCCTCTTTTAAGTACAGACATACAGAGCCCACTCAAGTCTAAAGTCAGGGTGAAAAACTTAGAGAAATTCTACAGGTACACACTGGACCTTATTCTGAGTACAATGAAGCAGGCAACTTTATTACGGTAGTCAGGAGACCTGAAAGAGTCGCACCAATTGAGGATCAAGACTATGGAGTTTGTAGATGGCTGAGAAT
>NW_022292040.1:0-2597 GCF_002776525.5 Piliocolobus tephrosceles
CGTCGCTGGAGTTCACTGCCGGGCGCCGGCACGGGCCTGGGGGAGGGGTGCACAGGGCCCGGAGGGTGCGTGGGTGTGGGGTGCGCCCGGAGGAGAGCGAGGCTGCCAGAGTGCGTGTGCCGACCGAGCCAGTGTGAGTGTGCAGGGGCTGGCGGAGAGACTGGGAGCGAGTGTGTGTTCATCTACCCGGGAGGTTGTGAGTTTGTGTGCGCGCACGCCCGCAGAGAAGTTGTGAGCCTGTGTGTACATCTAACACAGACGTGTGTTATGTGTGTGTGTGTGTGCGCGCGCACACGCGGACAGAGCGATTGTAAGGGTGTGTGTGCATCTCACAGAGAGGTTGTGAGATTGTAAGGGTTTGCGAACCTAACGGAGACATTGTTGAGTGCTTTTTTTCCTGACAGGCTGTGAGTTTGTGTTGTGTGTATTAGTGTGAGTTTGTGTTGTCTGTATTTCCTGACAGGCTGTGAGTTTGTGTTGTGTTGTATGGGCCTGACTGAGGAGTTGTGGAATGTGTGTGCGTGAGCGTGAGCCTGGAGAGGTTCTATGTCTGTTCACTCCTGACAGAGTTTGTGTGTGTGTATGATTGTGTGACTACACCACCCAGCTGGCAGATTGAATGTGTTGTGTACCTCTACTGGGAGGGTATGTATGTGTAAATTACACACAATGAGGCTGTGCCCCTAACCACGAACCTGTGTGTACAGATGTGTGTGCCTTCCTGTGTATCAGACAATGAAGCCATGTGTCTGTGTGTGTTTAGTTGGTTGTGCAAGTGCTGGAGTCTGCGGGGGAGAAGAGGCAGTTTGGAGCCATCCCCACTTTCTCCCTTTTCCACTCTTGGCTGTCTCGGGGCCACCAGCCTGTTGGGAGGACTTACAAGGCCTGGCCCTTCCAGGACCCTCTTAGGACCCAGCTTTAAAGGGCACTTGTGGAGTCCTTATGGTGCCAGGAGTGTCCCCTCCCAGAGAGATGGCCAAGGGCTCAGCCAGCACTGTGCTTCTGTGCCTGGTTTGATTTTGGCACATTTTGACCCCAGCCACCCATTCTGTTTCCTTTTGGCCCTTTCTCTTGGTGTCTATATTCCCACTTAGAGACTTGGCGTGTCCCCCTCTCTTGCATGCCTGGAGCTTTCTGTGCCTCTAGTGTGTTGGGGCTTGGACAGACTGTTTTGAAGGGTCAAGGAATCTGGCTTGTTTTGTTCTGGTGACTAAAGCTTGCCTCATTCTCTTCCTGTCATGCGCCTCGTGAACACCTGGACTGAGGTCAGGTGCAGCCCGCCAGGACCCCTGACCCCTCTCCAGGCCAGAGCTGGCCACAGCCGGCTTTGGGGACGAGTCAGATTTCTTTCTAGGGGCTCCTGCCTTTGCTGAACCAGTGGGTGAGGTGTGCAGCCCCTGCTAGAAATCTGGGTGGGAGTGAGGGAAATATTCTGCCTCTCCCCAGGCAGAGGCCACTGGGCAAGCCCATCAGAAAAATGGAGGGAACCAGCAGGTACCCTCAGGTTGGGCATTTGTTAACCTGTTTGCAGTTTTCGCAGACCACAAACATTGTATGTGTCTGCAGACTGGATTTCTTTTATGTAAAATAAAGAATTCAAACTCTCTCAGGCATTTTTCTGTGCCTTTCAGATGGTCTAAAAAATTCTGCAAGAGAGTGCTCCAGGTAAATTCCCGTATTTCTCTGGGACCCAAGTGGGCAGCTGCTTGGTGATCTGGCCTTCCTGCCATAGGGGCTGTTAGTTCTTGGAGCCCTGGCTGGGTGTGTGCCCTCAGGGAGCATTTGGTTGGAGGCATCAAGGAGGTTTGCTGCCTGTGCTCCTTACCAGCTGTAGATTGAATGCTTTGTGTGATGCTTTGCCAGAAGAGAATCCACAGCTCTTTGAGGAGAGGTGTGGCACAAAGCAGGGAAATATTTTTCAGAGCCTCAGACCTCCTGCTGCCCCCCACCTGACTCCAGGAGCAGGAGCTCTGCCAACTTTCCCTTTTCCTCTAGCGGCTAGGATTTTTAAAACCAAGAATCAATCTATCCAAAATCCAAACCATATACAAATACTCCAGGATAGTGCTTGTTCTATTCAACTTGTTTACATTACTTTTCATGACAATCTTTTGTTATCTTTAGCAGCCTATTTTGTTTGCCAGTGTCAGATTGGTTGTTTGTTAACCGATTAGAGGAATTCTTTACCTGCAGCCCTGGGGTGGGGTGGTTGGCTAGTAGGTCCTTCTTGCTGAAGCATTGAAATCCTACTCAATTTAGTTCTTCACTTAAAAAAATGGAAATAATCTTGGTTACCTATAATGTGGCAATAGACTCTAGAGCCAAATGTTGGAACAGTTTCTTCAGATTTATAAACCAGTAAATAGGTTCAGCAATGTTTCTAGCTTAAGCATGTTGATATCTTCAGATGGGCCCATAAAATTTTGTAAAATACATTTTTGCATAATTTTACATTATTTTACATAATTTATTTTGAGATAAACAATTACTTTGTTTTAAAAAATATTGGGCCTGGACTATTTTAAGTTTTATAATAGGAAAGAAACTATTGCTTTTACATGTTTACTTTCATCATTTATTCTCTAAAATAGGAATAG
>NW_022292041.1:0-1420 GCF_002776525.5 Piliocolobus tephrosceles
TTTTGTTTCTAAACCTGGCAGGTTGGTCAGGATATCCTCCAGATGGCGCTGAATTTCCTCATGCAAATTCCTAGGTGAATATAGAATAGACTATCACTGTCCTAGAATGCAAAGGAGTCATTAAATGTGAAGTTCATAAAAGTATTTAAGGACATGGACAATATTCTAAACTAATGTCAATGGAAAAAATCAAATTGACCGATACATTTATTTTTGTAAGATATATAACTATACATACATTCATACAGAGAGAAGAATGACAAACAGATAATCAAACAGGAGACAGAAAAAGTCTGGAAATTATATGACTGTGTTATAACAGTTTTTACAGTTTTGGTTTGGTTTTAATTTTGCTTATTATACATCTATCACTGTCAGCCAGGCACAGTGGCTCCTACCTGTAATCCCAGCACTTTGAGAGCCCAAAGTAGGAGGATTGCTTGAATCAAGGATTTCGAGACCATCCTGAGCAACATAGTGACATCCCAAATGTAAATTTAAAAAAATTTAAATAAGTAAATAAATTGCTGTATATTCAGTTTTCAGTCGATACATGAAACAAATGAAACAACTAAGTAAAGCTAAAGGAGAAGTAAAATAAGCCTCTCCTTAGCAACTTCTCCATAATCAGAGGTTAATAATCAGCATTTCCTAGATTTTAAATTGGATGTTGGTTTTTCCTTATTGACATTTCCTTCATAATTTTGTAACCATGGACATAGTAACTTGAAATATGTATGTTTGTTTGAAGTTACTTCAGGTGTTTCTTTCAAAATTTAAGGTAAGGATTTCAAAAAAACTCTTTTTTACTCTAAATTTAAACTCATTTTACTGAATGGCCTATCTTCTGTGGGTTCCTTTGGATCCGAAAACCTCAACTCATTTTATCACTTGTTCTCAGGGGTGCTGGAACTGTGTCTCCAACAGTATGGGGAATTGGCCCTGAGTCATCTCCTCTATGAATTGATGATGGTCTCAATATAGTTTTATTTCAGGTCTTGACAGAAGGGTTTATTTTGTTTCTAAACCTGACAGGTTGGTCAGGATTTCCTCCAGACAGCAGCTGAATTTCCCTCTGCAATTAATTTTGTTTTCCATACAATATCATTAGAGTGACAACTACAAGGTATAAAAGATAGACTATAAAACCTGTTTATCACCATGCAGATCCCACAGACTCAGTAAAATTTGTCCACAGCCTGACTATCGCTATAGTCAGACTGATGTCTGTTTTATGTGACATCACCAGGTAAGTCACCTAAATCTCTTCAAGTAGGCTCTATCACACACTACCTTAAACTTACTCCTATTTAGATGTGACCTTCCTTGATAGATTATGAATATTTTAAAGGAAGCAACTCTTCTCTTCTGTAATCATCCCACCCTCAATACTACAATTTGCAGGTATGGCAGAGCAGAA
>NW_022292042.1:0-1566 GCF_002776525.5 Piliocolobus tephrosceles
CAAGCTCATAAATCCACAAAAAGCCAAATATAAACTGAAAGCTGGAAACTTGAAAAGTAAAGAAAGCATAAAACCAATGTTTTATTCACATGCTAAAGACTTTGACGTTTTGTTCTAATGGTTTCATTGGTGGATGGGGAAAACAAAATCCACAATGAGTCTAAAGGAGACCCTAAATAAATCTAGATCCCAAAAGCATTGTCTAAATGTGATAAAAATAAACATGTTGCATAAAACAGATTGGTGAAATGTGTTGTTTTTTATTCCTGTTATGAGCTTGTGCTGAGCTAATAATAAATAATTAATCTTGACTAAAATTTTCAGCTGTAAGTCTACACTTGGATTTGTGGTCCCAATTCAGCATACACAATTAAATATAAAACATAATACATAAATATAAAAGGAACAAAAGCATCAAAGAATTCCTATAGATAAAATTCCAAGAAAGATAAGCTCATCTATGAGTAAATAAATAGTACATAAGGAAAAGTATCATCATGACTGAAAAAAGAGTCATGCCAGTAGAAAAAAGAGGCAAGAGAAACTGATGCTCAAAAATAAAAGATATTTGTTTAATAAGATGTAAAATATCAGATAATGATGTCAAATATATCTTACAAAATACACATCAGCAAAGCAAGAGTTAAAATATAGCTAAACATTTTGATAGAAAGCTCAGTGAAACTTCTAGTTACAATTTTTTTTTTTTAATTTAAGCAATGAATATAGAAAACCATTTGTCACACATGAAGAGAGAATTATTGGACTATAGAAGCAAGTATGACACAGAATTAAATACCAAAAGGCACCAAGAAAAGTTTATAAAATAACCATGTTAAAGTGAGATTTTAACACATTTTTAATAAGAGTTTAAGGAGGATAAGAAGTTATGACAATATTCTAATAGAAAATTCATAATTTTCTAAAATTGACAACGCACCAAAATATAGATCCAGAAAATCCAATACAACCTAAACATGATCAATGAAAAAATATCTATAACTGTGCACATATTAGAAAAAAACAGAACACCAAAGAAAATTATCTTTTAAAAATATGAAAGCTTCAATGTTGCTTAGATGTCAGTTATCTCTAAGCCAGGTGATTTATAGATCCAATACAATTCACATAAGAAATCCCTACAGCATATTTTTCTTTAGAAATGATACAAAGTGATTCTAACATTTATAAGGAAATGTAATACATCTAGATGAGCCAAAAGAACTTTGAAAAAGGAGAAGACAGAAGAACTAGTACTATTTTTAAGTAGTATATTAAAATCTAGATACTACTATCTGATGTTAAGATACGATGTAAGGATGAATTTTATGGTATGTCAATTATATCTCAATTAAAAATGATGAAAAGGGGAAAGAAGGAATAGGTTTGCAGCTGTGACATGCTTTCTGTGACTTAGTAAATTTTAATATGAAAGTGAAAGTTGCACAGTCTGAATGATCAACAAATGAGTTATGTTAAAATATACCTACATGAAGCAATTAACACATGAAAAGGTGTCCAGTATTATTAGTTATCAGTAAACTACAAATGAAAATAAAATAAATC
>NW_022292043.1:0-14981 GCF_002776525.5 Piliocolobus tephrosceles
ATTCTCCTGCCTCAGTCTCCTGAGTAGCTGTGATTACAGGCACCTGCCACCAGGTACTTTCTAATTTTTGTATTTTTAGTAGAGATGGGGTTTCGCCAAGTTGACCAGGCTGGTCTCGAACTCCGACCTCATGATCCGCCTGCCTTGGCCTCCCAAAGTGCTGGGACTACAGGTGCAAGCCACCGCGCCCAGCCAGTTTTCTCTCTTTTTTGTGTGTGCTGCCTTTGTCTGGTTTTGGTATCAGATTAATACTAGTTTTATTATAAGATGGGTTATAAAATATTTCCCCTTTTGTTATTTTCTGGAATATTTTATGAAAACCTGGTGTTAATTCTTCCTTAAAAAACTGATAGAATTCTCTACTAAAACCATAAGGACCTTTTTATTTTTGGAGGACATTTTAGTTATAACATGAATTTCTATAATAGTTGCAGGACTATTCAGATTGTCTATTTCATTTTGGTAGAGTTTTGGTAGTTTATAGTTTTTGAGAAATCAGTTTATATTTGTTAACCTGTTCAATTTATGAACTTAGTTGTTCATAATATTTCCTTATTATCTTTATAATGGCTGATGAATCTGTAGTAATATTCACTATTTTATTTCTAATATTTTAATCATTGCCTTCTCTGTTTCTCTTTCTCTTTGTCTCTGCCAGTCTTCTTAAGGGTTCATCAATTGTGTTAGTTTTCAGAAGAAAGGTTTTTTTTTTTTAATTTTTGTATTATTTCTCTATTTCAATTGTATTAATTTAGATCTCTATCACACTCTTCCTCCTAGTTGCTTTGAGTCTATTTTGCACTACTTTTTCTAGTATCTTGAGGTAAGAACTTAAGTAATTTTTTCCTTCTTTTTTATTTAATATAGTCAGTGTTATAAATTTTCCTCTTGGCAGTGTTTTAGCTACATCCTATGTATTTTTATATGCTGTGTTTTTACTTCTACCCAATTCTATGTATTTTTTTTTTTTTTTTTTTTTTTGAGACAGAGTCTTGCTCTGTCACCCAAGCTGGAGTGTAGTGGCCCGATTTCGGCTCACTGCAAGCTCCGCCTCCCGGGTTTACGCCATTCTCCTGCCTCAGCCTCCCGAGTAACTGGGACTACAGGCGCCCGCCACATCACCTGGCTAGTTTTTTTGTATTTTTTTAGTAGAGACAGGGTTTCACCATGTTAGCCAGGATGGTCTCGATCTCCTGACCTTGTGATCCACCCATCTCGGCCTCCCAAAGTGCTGGGATTACAGGCTTGAGCCACCGCATCCGGCCTTCTATGTATTTTTTATTTCACTTGAGACTTTCCTTTTGAATTATGGATTACTTGGGAATGTGTTATTTAGTGGGCTGGGAGTGGTGGCTTAAGCCTGTAATCCCAGCATTTTGAGAGGCCGAAGCAGGCAGATCACAAGGTCAAGAGATCAAGACCATCCTGGCCAACATGGTGAAACCCCGTCTCTACTAAAAATACAAAAATTAGCTGGGTGTGGTGGTGCACACCTGTAGTCCCAGCTACTCAAGAGGCTGAGGCAGGAGAATCATTCAACCCAGGAGGCAGAGGTTGCAGTGAACCGAGATCGTTCCACTGCACCCCAGCGTGGCAACAAAGTAAGATTCTACCTCAAAAAAAAAAAAAAGAAGAGGAAGAGTTACTTGATTATATTAATAGATCAAGAAAGTATTTTACAGAATCCAAAGCCCATTGATGGTTAAAACTCTCAGCAAGGCTGGGCACGGTGGCTCACACCTGTAATCCCAGCACTTTGGGAGGCCGAGGTGGGTGGATCACGAGGTTAGAAGATCGAGACAATCCTAGCTAACATGATGAAACCCCATCTCTGCTAAGAATACAAAAAATTAGCTGGGCGTGGTGGCAGGCGCCTGTAGTTCCAGCTACTTGGGGGACTGAGACAGGAGAATGGCATGAACCCAGGAGGTGGAGCTTGCAGTTAGCCAAGATTGCACCACTGCACTCCAGCCTGGGTGACAGAGCGAGACTCTGGGAAAAAAAAAAAAAAAACTCTCGGCAATTTAGAAATAGAAGGGAAATTCCTCAACTGATAAAGAACATCTACTGAAAGAACACCCTACAGACAAAATCAGACATAATGTGAAAAACTGGATGCTATATGCCTAAGCAGCAAGAAAAGTATATTTCCTCTCACTGCTCCTATTGAACATCATACTAAAATTCTAGCTAATGCAATAAGACAAGAAAATAAAAGATATAAGATTGGAAAGGGAGTATTAAAATGTTCTTTGCTCACTCATAGCTTGATTTTTTATGTAGAAAATCTGAAAGCATCAGCCAACAAACCTTCTGGGTTATAGTGAGGTTGCATGATGTAAGGTTAGTATACAAAATCAATTGCTCTCCTACATCCAGCAATGAACAACACGAATTTGAAGTTAAAAGCACAATACCATTTGCATTAGCATCAATAAAATAAAATAGACATGATCTAGCAAAATATGGGCAGGGTGTATATGAGAACATTATTAAATCTGTCTAAAGGAATTAAATATCTAAATAAATGAAGAGACATCCATGTTCACAAAACAGGACTCAGTGTTGTTAAGATGTCAGTTCTCTTCAATGTGATTTATAAATTCAATACAACTCCGGTCAAAACATGAACAAATTATTGTGTGAAAATTGAAAAACTAATTCGGAAGTTTATACAAAAAGACAAACTAACCAGAATAGCCAACAGCATTGTATCAGAGGAACAAAGTTCAAGGACTTGCAAAGTGATCAATGGAACAGAATAAAGAACTCAGAAATAAGAGCCCACAAACACAGTCAGCTGATCTTTTACAAAAAGGTAAAGGCAATTCAATGGAGAAAGAATAGCTTTTTCAAAGACAGTGATGAATGCATTGCATGTATGTATATAGGTGTATATGCAAGAAAATAATTGAGACACACACAGACCTTGTTCCTCAAAAATTAACTCAAAGGGCACATTTTTAAGTTAGTAATATTTTTAAATTGACAAACCATAATTGCATACATTTATGGGGTACAATGTGATATTTGGGTATGTGTATGAAATGAGGAATGACTACATCAAGCGTAATATATCCATATATCATCACCTCCATTTTATTTTTTGTGGTTGGACATTTGAAATTTACTTTTTGTTATTTTGAAATATGCAATACATACATTATTATTGACTATAGTCATCCTGCTGTGCAATAGATTTAAAAGCGTATGTCTCCTGCTTTAACTGAATCTTTGCACCTGTGAACAACTTCCCATTTTCTACCCTGCAACACAGCCTCCCATAATAATCATTCTACTCTCTACTATCTTTTGAGACGGAGTCTCGCTCTGTCACCCAGGGTGAAGTGCAGTGGCGCAATCTCTGCTCACTGAGGCCTCTGCCTCTAGGGTTCAAGTGATTCTCCTGCCTCAGCCTCCTGAGTAGCTGGGACTACAAGCGTGTGCCATCACATCCGGAAAATTTTTTGTATTTTTAGTAGAGACGGGGTTTCACCGTGTTAGCCAGGATCCCCTCAATCTCCTGACCTCATGATCTGCCCGCCTGGGCCTCCCAAAGTGCTGGGATTACAGGCGTGAGCCACCGTGCCCGGCCTCTACTCTCTACTTTTACGAATTCAATTTTTAGACCTAAATTTAAATAAAAAAGCTGTAAAACTTTTGTAAAATAACAAAAGGGATAGATATTTAGGTAACTTTGGGTTTGGCATTACTTTGCAGATGCAACACTAAAGTACATACAAGACAAATTTCTACCATGAAAGACGATACCGGTATGACTTTGTTACAATTAAAAACTTTTGCTCTGGGAAAGGAAATGTTAAGAGAATAGAGAAACAAGCCACAGACAGCTAGAAAATATTTGCAAAACACCGGTCTGGCCTCCAGGCCATTAAAAACCACTTACAACTCAGCAATAAGAAATCAAACAACCCGATTAATAAATGGACAGAAGATCTAAAAAGGCACCCATCAGAGATGGCATACAGATGGGAAAAAGCTTATGAAGATATTCGCCCACCCCACGCTTTTCCTTCCCCTGAGGCCCTCTCTCCCCCACACACCCTCCGCTGCAGAACCAGTGGGAACAGATCAGGGGGCGCTGGGCGGTGATGGTGACATGCTGTCTCCCGGGGAAGGTGTGGGATTCAAGAGCATTATAAGCCATGGGACCCGGGGAATCCCGAGAGGCTGTGCTTGGAGACCAGACTGACCCGCCACTCGCATGGTCCTGGTATGCAGCCCAGCAGAGCCCGCTTTACCCTTCCCCTCCACAGACCTGCTGACCGCGGCGGGCCTTGGCTCCCCTGAGCCTGGTGCGCCCACAAGGAGCTGCTTCCAGGAGGAGCTGCTTCCAAGAGGAGCCGCCCTCCGGGAACAAGCTGCCGGCAAGCCCTGGGGAGAGCCGCCCGTTGGCTGAGTCCGACTGAGCGCCCACGCAGTGTGGACATCAGGGACGCCTGGATGCTTTTCCCGGCACAGTGACAAAGGTTTAACATCAATAAAAGCAGAGACCAAGACAAGAAGCTGAAGTTCGCCCCGCCAGGACCCCCGGGCCCCAGCATCCCACCCGAGAGAAGCGCTGATGCAGGAGTTCCAGCGGTTGCTGAAAGGCACGGTGCTGCAGCGCCAGAGTACGGGATCCTGAGCCCTGCAGTCGCGTCCTGCTGCGAGCCTTGCTCCCGTCCAGCCACCTCGAGAGGACGATGTCGAACAGACGCGGGGCGTGAAGGCCTTGCTGGCCACACCCCTGGTCCTGGGGCCTCGGGAGCAGCGCCGGGAGGCCGCCTTCCATTGCCGCCTGCGCCAGGACACGTGGCTGTAGCGGTGCCCGCTGCAGGAGCTCGGCGCCTGCTGCTTGTCCGATGCCAGCATCCCACCAGGATGACAGGTGCAGGAGGCTGTGGCTGTGGGCAGATGCGGTTTCCAGCTCCAGGTCTTGGCTGCCCCTGTCCTGTGGGTAAGAAGGTGAACAAAGCCACCCCATCAGCAGGTCAGCTGCCCCGCCTGGCAAGCAGCCCAGCCAGACGAGGCGCCCCAAAGTTCATGGACTGTGAGCTCTTCTCATGGCGGCAGCTGGCTTGACGCCCAGGATGCTGGGGAGCCCTGTGTGCAGAGGCCTACAAGCTGTGGGGCCCAGAGGTGCCACGGGGCGAGAAGGCGCCCGCCTCCCAACGCTTTCACTCCCCCGCCCGTCCATCCCGCCGGGGCTATTGCTGCCAAGATGTTCTGCAGTGTGGACAGGCGCCACAACAGCTGCTAGACGGCGACCTTTGCCAAGGTCACGCAGGGTGTCTGGGACATGACGCGCAAGAGCTGTGGGGAGTGCAAAGTGGCCCGGTCAGAACTGTGGACGCTCTTTGGAGGCTTCCACCCGGGCCGAGAGGCCCCACCTAAAAGGACAGTGTCAGGCGGTCGGGTTACCAGCGCGCCATTGAGCCAAAGCTGGACCAGGAGCCTGGCAGAGCAGCCTTCAGCTCAAGCCTGGCGCCTCCTGTCTTCAGCTAGGAGATGGTGGGGCGAGTCAAGGAGCACTACGAGGCCTTCTTGGCCTCCCTGAGCTCTCCATGGCGGTGCCCGCCAACCATCTGAGCCTCTGGCACCTGCGCTTCCGCTTGGATGAGGTGCTGGACATCCAGCCAGTCTCGCTGCCCCAGCCACGCACCACAGACCACCACACCGCTGCCCAGGAGGTGCTGGTCCTGGCCTCCAGCCTGATGTCGCTCAGGAGGTTGAAGGCCTTGACTCAACTGTCCCTGCGCTTGGTCCAGTCCCCAGCAGCCCCGGGTCCCCCAGGCCAGCACTGCCTGCCACCCTGCCCGCTATCCCTCCCGGTGCCCTGCAGTGGGTGTCCCAGTACCTGCCTGAGCAATCTGGGAGAGAAGCAGCTGGCGCAGGTAACATGGTGCCAGGAGCAGGAGCCGGGCCGCAGCGCTGCCAGACCTGGCCTGGACGCTGCGTGGCATCTTTGTGTCTGAGCACAAGCCTGCGCTCAGTGTGGAGGTGGCCTGTGCCAGGATGGCGAGGAGGTGCCCGCTGCAGTGGGCCCCGGGAAATGAAGAAGCACCTGCTGCTCCTCTCTGAGCTGCTGCCCGATTGGCTCAACCTCCACCGCGTCTGCCCCACACCTACCTCAAGCTGGACAAGGCCGCTGACCTGGCCGGCATCATTGCATGTCTCGCCCAAGCTAAGGAGGATTTGTGAGCCCAGCAGCCACCAGACAAACACCAACTTGGAGGCTCTCTGGCCTGGGCCCACCCGAGGCTGTTTTTCTTTATGAACATGATGCACTTTGCTCTTCCTTTCCTGAGTGACCCTGAGGGTGGGAGGCTGGACGTGGGCTGCAGGGTGCCCTGTCCTGGGGTTTCCTGGACGTAGGTGGTAGGCCTGTCTCACAGGCCCATGTACAGAGTGTTTACATTAAACTGTTTGCTGCGGGAAAAAGACAATAAAATAAATGTGTTATAGGTGAGTGCAATGACATGGATGAAGCACAACATACTGTATGTGGGATAAAAGAAACCAGACCCCAAAAATGCATACTTTAATGATTCTACTTATATAAATTTATTTTTATGTATTTATTCATTTGAGACGGAGTCTTGCTCTGTCGCCCAGGCTGGAGTGCAGTGGCGTGATCTCGGCTCACTGCAAGCTCTGCCTCCTGTGTTCACGCCATACTCCTGCCTCAGCCTCCCAGTAGCTGGGACTACAGGTGCCCACCACCATGCCCGGCTAATTTTTTGTATTTTTAGTAGAGATGGAGTTTCACCATGTTAGCCAGGATGGTTTCCATCTCCTGACCTCATGATCCGCCTGCCTGTGCCTCCCAAAGTGCTGAGATTACAGGTGTGGGCCATCTCGCACCCAGCCTACTTATATAAATTTATATATGCAATTCAAACTAATCTATAGTGACAAAAAGACTGACCGTGGTTTTCAGTAGATTTGGAATGAAAAGAGGAATGAGAGGGAAAGACTACCACTGCACGCCAGGCTGGGCGACAGAGTGAGAGTCCATCTCAAAAAAAAAAAAAAAAAAAGATCTTAAACAAGCACCAGCTAAGACCTACAAGGACATGGTTTTGCAAACAACTGGAAACATTCAGTCATATGAAATAACTGGAAAAATATTTATATAATGTTGAATGAGTTTATTATTACTCTGTGGGAAAAAAATCTTATAGTAACAGGGCTGCAGCAGAACCAAGACTACTAAGCTTTAGTTGGTGACTAACTCATCTGAGCAAGTATATGGTGAAGCACATTCTGTGGCTCCCTTTGGATCTGTGGTGATCAGGTCTGAATTATATTTAATCCGTTCAGGGGGAAGAGAAAGGTATGGCACAGCCATTTTGACAGGGAATCACATCACAGTTTACCAGTCATGTTGCTTTGGAATGTAAGAAATACATTCTTGTGTTGGTTTTTCACTGTTATTTTTGGCCTATATAATATCTAATCTTTTTTTATGATAGCTAAGAATATGCAAATTCTATTTCAGTGACTAAGGATTTGTCGGAGCCTAAGTAGACTGTTTTTCCAAGGCTGCTTTGCCAATAAATGGAAAGTCTCCTTCTTTTAGCTGATGTTTCCTTCAAAAGGAAAATATTTCATATTATTTAAAGGAAATATATTATGTTTTTCCGATTGTGAATTGAAGCTTTTAGATTAGGTATGTGTCCTTCCCTATAACCCCAAAGGATTCTCTCATTTAAAGATGACCTGGAGAAGTGCCAGAGTCCACCAAGAGAGATACACTGATAAAAGTGTGTTTCCAAAGCTGTGCCACAATCTTATGAAAACTGTCCCTAACCATTGCACTGTTCTTTTAAAATTGTATATACATTTTTCTTGCAGATACACTCTGGAAATGATTAAACTAGTACCACATAGTGAAAATTCATGGAATTATTTGAAAGGGTAAGAGGTCATTTTTCCATTTTTTATATAAAAAACAAAGTGGCTACATGATACATCACAGAGTATATTCCATAATCAGATTCCTGAAGGATAGTAAAGAATTTTTCATTTTTCTGGACCTAAGAGTGGAAGTGCCAGAGTGTTATGAAAACTCCCAGCCTCTACTCTTCTCTGCACCCCCCAAGCACATACCAACGCCATTTTAAGAATAATCCACAAGTAATTAATGCCATTTTAATTGTATTTATGAATTCTGTAGTCTTTATGTCAAAGAATGGAACACACACACACATCCAGGCTCAGCTCAGCTCAGGAACAAGATAAAGCCGGGTAATTTACACATAGATTTCGCTGATGGATAGCCAACCTTTCTGTTTTCATTTCTAGAGATCTCCACCTACAAGCTAACTTACTCCTCAAAAAGAAAAGGTTTCACTTGCCTGGCCACTGACATAACCAAGCTCCTTGTTGAACTTAGAGGTCTTCAAGGAAACCAGGTCCAAAAAGCACAAGTATGGAGATGTATCAGGGGAGGGGCATGTAATATCGGGAGAGCTCAAGGAATGAGAAGCCATCTCAAGAAGAAACAATTTGGGCCAGGTGCAGGGGCTCGTGAGCTTTGGGAGGCCAAGGCGGGTGGATCACTTGAGGCCAGCAGTTCAAGACCACCCTGGCCAATATAGGGAAACGCTGTCTCCACTAAAAAAAAAAAAAAAAAAAAAAAAATTTAGCCAGGCATGGTGGTGCACACCTGTAATCCCAGCTACTTGGGAGGGTGAGGCAGAAGAATTGCTTGAACCCAGGAGGCAGAGGTTAGAGTGAGCCAAGGTCACACCATTGCACTCAAGCCTGGGTGAAAGAACAAAGCTCTGTTTCAAAAAAAGAAAGAAGAAGAAGAAGAAGGGAAGGGAAGGGAAGGGAGGGGAAGGGGAAGGGGAAGGGAAAGGGGAAGGGGAAGGGGAAGGGGAAGAAAGGAAAGGGGAAAGGAAAAAGGAAAGGAAAGAACATCTCTCATGGTTTTGTCCTTTACTTTTTAAGATGAATTATTTTTCATATTGTACAGATTGAGTTATAAAGGAACACTTTTAAACTTCATTTTAAAACTAATTCTACTTAGCTCTTAATTACTCTATTTTTTTTTTTTTTTTTCTTTTTTGAGGTGGGATTTCTCTCCGTCGCCCAGGCTGAAGTAGTGCAGTGGCACAATCATAGCTCACTGCACTCTCAATCTCCTGGGCTCTAGTGATTCTCTCACCTCAGTCTCTCAAGTAGCTGGGATAGAGGCACATCACTAGGTGTAGCTGAGTTTTTATTATTATTATTATTGTTTAGTAGAGATGAGATCTTGCTATATTACCCAGGCTGGTCTTGAACTCATGAGTTCAACTGTTCCTCCTGCCTCAGCCTCCCAAAGTGTTGCAATTACAAGTGTGAACCACTGCACCTGGCCAGCTCTTAATTAAGACTCACATAATTTGAAAGTTTTATTTCGTTTCAGCCTCATTCATTCAAAACAAGTCTCCATTTCTTTGTGCTCAGGATTTATTTTCTCTTGATCTTTCTACTGCTTCTGTTCTTCCTTCACACAAAAGTTTTGCTTTGTTTGTTTTAGGATTTTGCAGGATTGTAGTCTTTCTAAATATGTTAACCTGTTAAATCAATTACTCGATTTACAATCAAGTCTTAGTTCCCCCTACCTAATTGCCTTTTCTCGTGGATATCTACGAAGACATGCTAGAAAGCCAGTGTGACAATACAGAAGACATTCTTAATAAAGCATTAGAGGTAAACCTGATGGGCTGATAGGGCTCAGTGCTTTCATTGTTGGTATCTCAGAATTGGGTCCGGCCAGTGCCTTTATTATTTCTTTACTTCTGCTACTTTCAGATTTGGTTTTCTCCAGTTTTTATACTGCCTTTAGGTACAGAGTGAGGTTATTGAATTTTTTTTAAATGTAGTTGTTTATATCTATACATTTTCTTTCAAACTTTACTTTCGCTGTATTCATTAAGTTTTGGTATGTTTTGTTTTTATTTGGTCTCAAGATATTTTATAATTTCACTTGTGATTTATTCTTTCACTGGTAGTTTAAGAGTGTATTGTTTAATTTCTACATATTTATGAATTTTTCAGTTTTCATTTTTTAATCTATCTGTTGTTTCCTCCACTGCGGTTGTAAATTATATTTTGTATGATTTAAAACTTTATAAAATGATTAGGACGTATTTTTGTGGATGAAGATATGGCCTATCCTAGAGAAAGTTCCATATCCACTTAAAAAGAATGTATATTCTGCTGTTGTTGGGTGGGCTGTTCTGTACATGTGTATTAACTCTAAATGGTTTATACTGTTGTTCAAGTCTTCTATTTCTCATGAAGCTTCTGTTTTTTCTATCCATTAATTAAAATGAGGTATTGAAGTGTCCAGCTACTGTTATAGAACTGTGTGTTAATCCTTTCAATTCTGTTAATTTTTTTCAGCTTTGCTGAGGTATATTTGAGAAATACATATTGTACATATTCAAGGTTTACAATCTGATGTTTCTATATATATGCACATTCTGAAATGATTACCAAAATGAAGTCAATTAACATATTAATTACTTCACATAATAGTTACCTTTTTTGCGTGCATGCATGAGATAAGAATACTTACCCCATCCCTAGTGACTGCAGAGCAGCCATTCCAGCTGCTCCAGGCTCAGGCAGAGGAGGAGCCGGGCTGGTGGCACCGCCAGGGGGGCCCTCAGGCCTGGCGGGCACGCATTCCGGAGGCTGCCCAGGCCAAGGTGCAGCTGCCCTCTGCCCTGTGTGTGCAGGGAGCAGCTGCCTGTCATCTCCCAAGCCTGCTCAGGCTGCTGGCATCGCAGAACAGGGGCCCGATATCCCTGTGGCTGCACAGGAGCAAGAACCGAGAACCTGCCGCTCAAACCCATCCCAGGTGACTGTGCAGTGCTCATGCCAGCAGCTCCTGTCTCCCTGTGGTGGAGGAGCCTGGCGGGAGGCACAGCTTGGGGGCCCTCAGGCTGGGCAGGCTGACGATCCCCAGGCCTCCTAGGCCATGCCCCTTCAGCCAGCCTGGGCACCCCAGCTGCAGCTGCCCTCTGTGTGCAGGCAGCAGCCTCCGAGAAACCTCTAAGCCCGCCTGCACTCTTAACACCTCAGAACCGGGGAGCAGATGTCCCGGTGGCTGCAGCCAAGCCAGATGTTCTGCCCGATGGCGGCTGCACAGGGGTGAGAAATTGCCGCCCAATCCTATCCCTGGTGGCTGCAGAGGGCCCCTGGCCAGCGGCCCCGACCTCTGGCAGATGCCAGAGCAAGGCCTGGCAGGCTCTCAGGCTCAGTGCACTCGCGATCCAGAGGCTGCCCAAGCCATGCTCCGCCACCTGGACACCTAAGTTGCCGCGGCCCTCCGCCTGTGGGCAGCAGCTCCTTGGCAACTCCCAAGGTCTCTGGCGCCATTCTACCAAGTCCTGATAATAACACCAGTAGGTGAACGCTGAGTTGGAAAACTCAGTAAGTCTAAAGTCTTTGTTGGATCTATTCTATTTATTTGAGTTTTATGTACTTGCTTCTCCATCAGTTGAAACTCTGCCTCAGCCTCCTTTGTTAATTGCAGAGGGCTAGTGAGACTAGGATCTCCTCTAAGGATAGAAAATAGATTACTCATGGCATAGGTAGGAAGCCTACAGGAGGTCATATCCACTTAATGTCCCCTAGTAATTTTTGAAAGTTATTCAATGCTTTCAATTGATCCCTACATATGGTTACTTTCTGTGGCATTATTGTAGTGTCATTTACTAAGGTCCCCAAGTAAGAGTAAGGGGTACTAGTTTGAATTTTGTCAGGAGTTATAGTTAAACCGGCATTAGAAATCGAGTTTTGCAAGTGATTGTAACATTAGAGTAGTATTTCCTGAGTGGAGACAGCACAAAGAATATAATTTATATAATGAATAATATAACACTGTGGAAAATTTTTACAAGAAATTTTTATAATCCTGGGTGTCATCAGAGAACAGCATATTTTATAACTAAGGATCCCAAGGCTCAAAGAGTGAAGTAACTTGCACGGGTCAAACAACAAATCATTTGCAGAGTTGGTAAGAAGCATATTTGCCTGGATATTCCTCAGTTAGGAATGTCCCTATGATGTTACCTCATGGGCCAACCTTCCAGTATTGATTGCGTTGTTTTTGGTCCAAAGAAAGCATTTAAAGAGAATCCTGTAAGAAATGGAAAGTTCTCCTAAAAGCTATGTGAATCTCAAACTGAAACTGTAAAATACCTTCCCCAGACATCTAAACTGGTTTCACTAAACCTTCTGAAGATTTGCAAGTGTATTGAAGTCTCCTTTAGGCCTTCAGAGACTTCATAGGAGCTAGTGGGCTTCTGCAGAACTTCGCTGATTACCTTAAAGAAATAGGGATTGAATGAAGTTTTGAGCACACTGAGAACACTGATAAGAAGTTGAGGGGAAATTGAATAAAAAACAAGATATTACATTACCGGATGTTATGTCAGCAGAAATTGACAATTAAAACTCAGTATCTGATCTCACCATTGTGTAAAGTTATACATAGACAACCAGATCTTGGCATGTTTTGAAGACTTTCTGATAGGAGTCTACAACTATGACTAGCAGCTGAAAGGAAGCAGGAAGTCTAGTGATGGACTGAGTGTCATTACTTCATCCTGCACCTGCTACCTCATGTGCAAAATGGGGATAATAATAATCTCCTACCTTTTAAGTTGTGGTGAGGATTAAATGAGTTAATACATCAAAGGTGCTCATACCAATGACTGGTATATATACGTGCTCAATAAATATTAGCTTACACCAATCTCGTCCATCCACCTTCCCCCATTTTGTTTTTGCTAGCTCATTTGTTTTTTTAACTGGCAGAGTCTGGAATTTGTACAGTGGACTGCTTACCTGCACATGTGCATGTACTTCTCTCAACCAATTAAGGTCACACCATTACCCTGGCTAGAGAGGAATGGTAGGCGGTATAATTCTGGCCAATGAGACACAAGTTTCCCGGGGTTAGGGTGTGTTCAGGGAAGGTTTCTTTCCAAAATAAGTGTCTTGGAAAAAGTGTGTAATTCTTTATCCTAAAGATGTTCTCTCTACATGTATAATGACCTGTAACAGCAGAGCCATCTTGGCACTGTGAAGGAAGCAAGAAGAATGGTGAAAACAATGATGACATTGTTGAGTTGAAGAATTAACCCTGAAGTTCCTGCCTCTGGATCTGTTAAACGAAATGATAAATTTTCTTATTGCTTAAGCCATTTTGAGTAGGGCTTTCTGTAATTGAATCTGAAAACACCAACTGGTTGATATTTCTCGAACACCTACTACGGTCAAGGTATTTTATGGGGAATACAAAGTGTAAACCCCTGAACCTGATCTCAGTAAGTTTTCCAGACACGAGGTAGATAAACCATGAAAAAAAAATAGTAATGTCAGTGATCTGGTTTAGATCTGTGTCCCCACCCAAATCTCATGTTCAATTGCAGTCTCCAGGTGGGAGGCGACTGGATCATGGGGGTGGTTTCTAACAGTTTAGCACCATCCCCCTAGTGTTGTTCTCATGATGGAGTTCTCATGATGGAGTTATCATGAGATCTGGTTGTTTAAAAGTGTGTGGCACTTCCCCCCATTTCCTCCTGTTCCTACCACGTAAGACATGCCTGCTTACCCTTTGCCTTCTGTCATGATCACAAGTTTCCTGAGGCCTCCCCAGAGGTCAAGCAGGTAGCCAGTATCATTTTTCCTGAACAGCATGCAGAAATGTGAGCCAATTAAACCCCTTCTTTCTACATTACCCAGTCTCCGTTATTCATTTACAACAATGTGAGAAGAGACCAATACAGCCACATGGTAAATGTTAAGTGCTTGGATTGGGATGGTCTGAGAAAGCAACATAGGTGGTCATATCTGAGCAGAGGCCTCAAAGAAGAAAAACATAGATGGGCAAAGAGAGGAGGGAACATTCTAAATAGGGGAAATAGTGTAAACAAATGTAGGGGAGAGTTAGGGATTAGTTTGCTAGGGTTGCCATAACAAAACACCACAAAACTATTTCTCATAGTTGGAGGTATGAAATTCAAGGTGAAAATGTCCACATGGTTGACTTTATTCTGCGGCCTCTCACCCTGGTTTGTAGACGGCTGCTTTTTGCTGTTTCTTCACATGATCTTTTATCTGTGTGAATGTATCCTTGGTGTTCCTTTATGTGTCCCAATTTTTTCTTCTTATACGGGTATCAGTCAGGTTGGATTAGAGCAAACCCCAATGACCTTATTACAATTTAATCGTATCTTTAAAATACAGTCATTTCTGAGGTACTGGGGGTTAGGACCTCAAAATACGAATTTTTGGGGTACACAATTAAGCACATAACAGAAATTAAAAGGGGGATTAGGGTCAAGGGTAGAGAACATTGGGAGGTAAAGTTGAAAGGTTATGTTATAGGGCCAGATAGTTAGGTCATCTTGAATACCGGGTCTAGATTTTACTTTTGCAGCAGCAGGGAAGCAACGTAGATCTTTAAGAAGAAGAATTTAGCAGCAGTGTGTCTCAGGTGTATAACAAGGGAAAGAGTGGGAGTAGGAAAAACGGGTTAGAATTGCCACTGCATATAGTCCAGACAGGCACTGATAAGAACTGAACTCAGGAGAGAAAGTCGAAGGGATTGAATGAAAGAGAAACTGAGAAGAAAAGGACAAGATGTATGTTTTAGTGTCTGCTTTCTGTTGCTATAACGGAATAACTGAGACTGAGCTATTTATAAGGAAAATAAATTTGGTTTTTATCCTTCTGGAGGCTGGGAAATCCATGGTCTCAGGGCCACATCTGATGAGAGCCTTCTTGCTGGTGGGGACTCTCACAGGAGAGTCCACCAGAGACAGCCAACCTGACTTTTTAAACAGACCTACTTTTGTGATAACTAACCCACTCCCATCATAACCCATTAATACATCAACCCATGAAAGAAGTAATCAATTTATTATTCATGAGGCCCAGCCCTCATAATTCAGTCACTTCTTAAA
>NW_022292044.1:0-1730 GCF_002776525.5 Piliocolobus tephrosceles
TAGGTTATTTGTATAGAGGGGTTTATAGTATTCTCTGATGGTAGTTTTTATTTCTGTGAGGTTGGTGGTGACATCTCCTTTATCATTTTTCTTTTTTTACATCTATTTGATTCTTTTCTCTTTTCTTCTTTATTAGTCTTGCTAGTGGTCTATCAATTTTGTTGATCTTTTCAGAAGATCAGCTCCTGGAATCATTGATTTTCTGGAGGGTTTTTTGTGTCTGTATCTCCTTCAGTTCTGCTCTCATCTTAGATATTTCTTGCCTTCTGCTAGCTGTTGAATGTGTTTGCTCTTGCTTCTCTAGTTGTTCAATTGTGATGTTAGGGTGTCAATTTTAGATCTTTCCTGCTTTCTCTTGTGGGCATTTAGTGCTATAAATTTCCCTCTACACACTGCTTTAAATGTGTCGCAGAGATTTTGGTATGTTGTATCTTTGTTCTCATTAGTTTCAGTTAATATCATAATGGCAGGATCAAGTTCACACATAACAATATTAACCTTAAATGTAAATGGACTAAATGCTCCAATAAAAAGACACAGACTAGCAAACTGGATAAAGATTCAATACCCATCAGTCTGCTGTATTCAGGAGACCCATCTCACATGCAGAGACACACATAGACTCAAAATAAAGGGATGGAGGAAGATCTACCAAGCAAATGGAGAACCAAAAAAAGCAGGGGTTGCAATACTAGTCTCTGATAAAATAGACTTTAAACAATCAAAGATCAAAAGAGACAAAGAAGGCCATTACATAATGGTAAAGGGATCAATTCAGCATGAAGAGCTAACTATCCTAAATATATATGCACCCAGTACAGGAGCACCCAGATTCATAAAACAAGTCCTTAGACTTATAAAGAGACTTAGACTCCCATACAATAATAATGGGAGACTTCAACACCACACTGTCAACATTAGACAGATCAACGAGACAGACAGTTAACAAGGATATCCAGGAATTGAACTCAACTCTGCACCAAGCAAACCTAATAGACATCTACAGAAATCTCCATCCCAAATCAACAGAATATACATTCTTCTCAGCACCACATCACACTTAATCTAAAATTGACTACATAACTAGAAGTAAAGCACTCCTCAGCAAATGTACAAGAACATAAATTATAACAAACCATCTCTCAGACCACAGTGTAATCAAACTAGAACTCAGGACTAAGAAACTCAATCAAAACCGCTCAACTACATGGAAACTGAACAACCTGCTCCTGAATGACTACTAGGTACATAATGAAATGAAGGTAGAAATAAAGATGTTCTTCAAAACCAATGAGAACAAAGATACAACATATCAAAATCTCTGGGACACATTTAAAGCAGTGTGTAGAGGGAAATTTATAGCACTAAATGCCCACAAGAGAAAGCTGGAAAGATCTAAAATGGACACTCTAACATCACAATGAAAAGAACTAGAGAAACAAGAGCAAACACATTCAACAGCTAGCAGAAGGCAAGAAATAACTAAGATGAGAGCAGAACTGAAGGAGATAGAGACACAAAAAACCCTCCAAAAAATCAATGACTCCAGGAGTTGGTTTTTTGAAAAGATCAACAAAATTGATAGACCGCTAGCAAGATCAATAAAGAAGAAAAGAGAGTAGAATCAAATAGATGCAATAAAAATTGATAAAGTGGATATCATCACCGACCCCACAGAAATACAAACTACCATCAGAGAATACTATAAACCCCTCTATACAAATAACCTA
>NW_022292045.1:0-1006 GCF_002776525.5 Piliocolobus tephrosceles
CTCAGACATCATGGCGTCCAGTGATGCTTGGGGTCCAAGTAAATACCGTGGGGTCTTTACCTCACAGAGGATGAATGGAGAGCAGTGAGATGAACTGTTGAAAGTCATGGATGTGAGTGCAGGTCCTGGGTCGTCTTGTCCACGCCAGTTCTCATGTTGTGTTCTTCCTTTCCCAACTAAAGCTTAGCTGTGATAGTGTTCCAGAGATAACATTTCAGGATAAATATATGAAGCCATTTCCTGGGCAGTGTGACATAAAAATGTAGGAAAAAACTCTATTTCCAAATGATCCCCACCCAGATGACGCATTTTAATTTTCTGAAATTTTCACATTACACTTTTGTGTTTTGAAAATTCGTTTTACAGCAGCTCCCACCTTTTCCACGATCTCTTTCTATACAGTTTGTTACCCGCATTCAACGGTAGCCTGAAAATATCAAATGAGAAATTCTAAAAATGAAGAGTTTATGAGGGTTTTTTGTTTTATTATTTTTAAAAAGTATCTTTTAAACAATTGGTAAGTTTTAAATTCTGTGCTAATCTGAGGGGTGTAATAAAATCTCAGGTCACCCTGCTTCATCCCACCCAGGGGGTGAATCATCCCCTGGCCCAGCATCTCCACCATGTATCTGCTCCCCGCCCATTAGTCAGTATCTTCTGAGTGCTCAACTGTCACAGGATCTTGGTTCAGATACTAAATAAAATAAGGGTTCTTTATTTTACTTAATAATGGCCTCAAAGCACAAGAGTAGTGATGCTGAAAATTCAGATATAACAAAGAAAAGCCAAAAGTACTTTCTTCAAATGAAAAGGCACAAGTTCTTTACTCAACAAGGAAGGACAAAAATCACATGCTGCAGTTGCCAAGATCTCGGATAAGAATGACTCTTGTATCAGTGCAGTTGTGAAGAAAGTGAAAGAACTTTATGCACAGTCCATATAGGGTGTAGTGCTATTGTGCCATATTCCATCTTGCTTAATCATGATGTCCAGCCATACTGCCCCC
>NW_022292046.1:0-7378 GCF_002776525.5 Piliocolobus tephrosceles
CAGTTTCACCCACTGTCTATAAGAGCATTCTCTTTACCTAAGTTAAACTGGGTTGTCTGAGACTGCAGAGGCAAAATAACAACTCTCACCTCCACCCATGTTAGAATTAATGAAAGAAACAAATCTCATCTCAACAAAGATTCTTTGCTTGACTAAACTTTGGTTTCCATAAACCAATAAAAAGATGATTCAAAAGGTTAAATACCCTAGGTCACAAACTACTTACATATGAATGTTTTAAAGTTATGTCAAAGTGCTATTTTAAAAAATATTTATATAATTGGCAAATAAATATATCAGGCAAAATTGTTTGGTCCCTGACTCTTCTCTGAAATGTCTCAAAACAACTCACTGAGTTCAAGAAATGTTGTTTAAAAGCAGATTTTAAACTAGTTCAAACAGATGTATTATAATGACTTTAAACATTCTTTGGCACTTGCTTTCTTTGATTCTCTAATGCAGAAAATCATTTAATACAGGGACTTTTTGCTAGCTGTATTTTATTCCATTGCTCACAGTTGTTTTATAGAGTGTAAATCCTAATGTGTCTGACTCCAGCCATGTTTGTAGCCACTTAACCATCTGCAGACTGGCCAGTCCCTGATTACTTTCACTGCCTAATGGTTGGTTCAAAGTTTTATACATTTGATTTGATAATTACATGGACACAGGCTTTGAGCAAAACCAGATGAAAGCAGTGGACTGTGTTGTTGATTCAGGGGGTACATGGAAACAGCAGAAAGTGATGAGACACTAAATTAACATCAGATGTCCAAAAGTTGCAACGTAATTCATCACACTCAGTATAAAACCTGTATTGTTACTCAATGTACAAAGATTGAATGATTTTGATAATTTCTATAACATTTTGATCTATGAGTATGAAAATATGTATTACAAATGAAGGAAATATAAATAAGCCATTTGTAGGTAGCCACTGATATTTAAGTGAAACGAATTTCTGTATTTAATGCAGTACTGATTTCCACATCCACGAGGCAGATAGGTTCTCTTTAGAATGTATTTATTGTACATTTTCTTTTTGAAAAAATTTAATTGACAAGTAATAATTATAAATATTTACAGGGTGCAGCGTGATGTTTCATTACATGTATAATGTGCAATATTAAAATTTGGATAATTAGCATATCCGTCACCTTAGATATTTATCATGTCTTTGTGGCAAGAGCATTCAAAGCCCCCATGTTTTAGCTATTTTTTAACGTACAATATATTATGGTTAACTATGGTTGTTTTGTTCATTTTCTATAATCCAAGCAAACTCGGAAATATGCAGATACAGTTTTTTGTCATTGAAGAGTTCACACTCTAAAACAGTGAAGAACATTTTATAATATGTATATATAAATAAAGTTACAAGGAGCTCCAAAGTTACTCCAAACAAAAATTCCCTTATATTCTCCTCCTTGTCTATAAAACAGAGGAAATAACCTTTACCCAACTTTTAAGGCTATTGTGAGGATTAGCTGCATTATTACACATGAAGTGTCGAAAATAGTACTTGACACATGCTCACTGTTGGCGGTTATAACAAAGAGAACCTCCACCATTCCCTCTGTTCCCTTCCTGTTAGACAGGAGAAGCTACCATTTAATGGATGCCTACTGTATGCCACACCTTTTACGCCAAGTTAAGATTTCATTTTTCCCTTCCACTAACTCTTAGAAATAAGTCCCATTGATCTTGACTTATACATGAGAAACTTAATGTTCAGAAATTTGATAATTTGCCCAATTTTAGCTCTAGTAAATCCAGAGCTAACATTCAGACTATCTTTTCTGTTAACCATACAGCCCTATGGATAGAGAGCACTATAGACACACTGGGATTAAATTGCTTAGCTCTCCAGATCTATTCCCTGGGGGAACTGGCTATTTCAATCCACTCTTTACTCCCTTTTGGAGCAAAGGAAGACACTGAGACAAAGACATGCTGCAACATGTAGGGCATTGGAAACATAGAGTCAATTCAGGGCACTTTTTAAACATTTTCTCCTTTTATTTCCACTGGCTTGTAAAGAAGAGAAGATTGTGGTCCTCAGCAAAAGGATAAAAAGTATTTAAGCATTACATATTGTGAATTCAATATTTTTCAGAAGAATCTATATTTCTAAGCATATTATGTCACACTTATAAAACGTTATTAATAAGCTCAATTCATTTCAGAGTACTAAGCAATCAGGAGAGAACAATCCATAAGTACAATCCATCAGAAACAGGTATGAATATAGCCACAGTGAAGAGGCATACTTTGCTTGGGCAAGGACTACACTTATTTCCTTGAACAATGTGCCTTTCATCTGATTTCCCTCATAGCTTTCTCAAAGCAAACCAAGTGTGATTAAATTAGATTTTTAACAATACTCAACTGTCTTATTGAATAGGTAGGTGTATCTGTTTTCATTGTTTTAGAAGTTAAATATTTAGATAATAAATTATTATAGCAACTAAAATAATTATTATATAATTATTTTTTATAAAAATACTGAATGCCTAAAATTTATCAAATGGTTAATTATATGTCAGCACTGTTCTAAACATTTTACATTATTTCATTTAACCTTTAGAGCAGTTGTATGAGATAGATATTATTACTATTCCATTTTCATACATGAGGAAACTGAGGTCAAAAAATATAAGCAAAATGTCCAAGATCATAAAGATAGTAAAATATTCAACATTTTTAAAAGTCACTGAAAATGAGAAACCAGATAGTCAAATACAGATCTTAAGCTTTTAAGCATTATGTTATACTGCTACTATGCTCCTTAGAGAATTTGGAAAATAATTGAGAAAATAAACATCCTCCATAATTGCATTGCTAAGATAAAATCATTGTCTATATTTTTTAAGCTCTGTGCACATATAGAATATTATGTCACCATAAAGTTTTCATGTTTTTAACTTGCTATATCATGTATGATTTAAAATATTTAAAATTGTTTTGTTATGACTTTTTTTCTATGGTACTTTATCATTTATTTAGCTTTGCCCTGGTTTTTAAGAATTGAAGTTGCTCTCATTTGTTATCACAAAAATGCTACACTGACATCTTTGTGTTCAAAGCCTTTTATGCAATTATTTAAGATTATCTGTTAGGATGCATTTATAGAACTATAATTCCTATGCTATGAACATGATTTTATTTTAAAGCTTCAGCTTTTTTAAAATAAAAATTTATTTAGAATGTCCCATGGGACTTTATGTCTATTCTTTCTTCTTGTTGACACCTTATTTCCGCTTTTGTAGTTACTTTTACTCCCAAAAGGATCCCACATTTCTAATCCTTTAAAGGACTATTTAATTTCCAAACAGAGGCCAGCTGGAATTGGTTTAACAAGCCAATGTAGTGCTTCCAATTTCTGCACTGTGTTTTCTCCCAAGTCAACCATTTTATTCCTTAAGGGCAGGATTTGGATTCTTTAGTGCTTTCTGTATGCAGTTTAGACTGAGCTGCCACTTACCTTAGCCAGAAAGTCTGGCCTTTTGTGCATTTTTTCTGGCCTGCCTGTCTCTTCAAGGTTCTTGCATTTTTTCTGCCACATAATATTATTCAAATCTGGCTTCCACCTCCTGATTCATTCTAGATCTTTTGGTTTTGCTTGTCCGTTCATTTATTTTGGCTTCTCTGCTCACTGAAAAGCTTTTTTTTATTATTTTTTATTTTTTCTCCTGGCCCAAACAGACCCTGCATTTGAGTTCAGTTGTGTGTTCTTCCACATCACTTGACTCCCCAGTCCTTGCCTTCTTCTTGGCTCTGGGCTCTGACTCTGAGGCCAGGCTTTTACTTGGAATCATTATGTAACACTTTACACCTAGACACAAGAGAGAGAGAACATCCTGCAACCTACAATATGTCTTTACTTGGAATCATTATGTAACACTTTACACCTAGACACAAGAGAGAGGGAACATCCTGCAACCTACAATATGTCTCAAAGACACGACCTGAGAAGAATCTAACATCCTAGGGATAAATGAGATTGTGATTCTTCTCAGCCCTACTGTAACTCAACACTTACTTAGCTCATTGTGAAGATATAAACTCTACTATTCAACTGCTCACTTTGTGTTAAATTCACATTGCAAAGAAAGATAGCATAACACAAAGATATTAATAGAAGGTTAACAGCTGGCAAATAAATCTTACTTTTTAAACAAAGACTAGGAAGAACTCAGTGAGTTGCAAAGAAGATGGCTATAGGAGCATGCAGAAACCCACTAAATACCAACTATATTGTTCATGACAGCTGCCCATCTAGGTGAGACAGTGGTTTAGTCAGATGCAAATGCAAAATGCTAAGACATTGGGGCCTTATGGAAATATGAATCGGGGGAATAAAATCTTGTATATCAAGCTCAGGACTAGAAGACAAAAACAAAAAAACAACAAAAAACAAAAAACAGAAAACCTGGGACCTAATGCTAATCTTGACAATGACTTTATAAATTTGGACAAGTTACTTTTTCATTTCTCAACATCAAGTGCTAACTATGAGAAAAGTATACAAATTACAAAGCAATCTATCCAGGTTGAGTTCTTCATCTGGAGAAGAGGGGAAAATAGAAGTAAGTCACTGTTCAGCTTGCAGCCCACGTCATTTTTTAAGAGAGTGTGTGTACTTTAATATTTATATTTACAAGGTTTTTTTTGAAAAAATGCCAAAAGTTTTTATATTCTATCATATAACAGCTGAAAACATTCTAAAATGTTGGCCAACTGGTAAAAATGTTTGCTGAGATCAAAGTTTTATGTAATATTAATTGGTGACACTGCATCTCCCAGATTATTCACTTCCCACAAAAAGGAAAATGCAAACTCATTCTGTCAACCACATGTTGACAGATTTTTGGAACCATTGGAAAGGGAATACAGAGCTTTTGCAAAACACTTAAAAAACTTATCTCTAATCATTAGTGAAATTTCTTTGCAAAGAAAGAAACCTGGCTGGGGCACAAGTGGTTTAGGCAACACCATGGAAATGTGATTAGAGTCTATGGCCATACCACCCCTGATGTGACTGATCTTGTTTGATCCAGGAAGCTGAGCAGGGTCGGGACTGGATAGTACTTGGATGAAAGAGGTGATGGGGTATTCTAAAGACAGCCAAGAGCTTGAAAGACTTAAGAATTCACTGAATCAAATGTGGTTTGATTGTCTATAACCAAAAACTTGACCTTTTATAAGAAAGACAGGAATGTAAAATGAAGTAAAGTAAGAAATATATATTTACTTTAAATCTAAATATAATGTAGCAAAATATATTATAAGTACTATTTTGTAATGAGATACTGTAGCAGAAAGTTCTTTGGAAATTAACACATTATACAGCTTACCAAAGAAACATGTTATTATTGATAGAATCTTTTCACTTCTAGTCTAATTGTTATTCTAATGTGAAAGAGAAAAATAGATTTTAAAAGGTCTAATTAAATCAGTGCATGAAAAAAATACACTGGAAAAGAAACCCACACATTTTTGCTTCACAAAGAAATAAGGTAATAAAAAACATCCCACTGCAGGTCTAGATTTTGCATTTTATAACACAGGTTTCCGACTTATAAGTGGGCTATATTCTAAAATTTTATCACCAAGTTGGCATTTGGAATAATTTTCCCATAAAAATAATGTTCTAGATAATGGGATTACTTTATAAAATAAGACCTGTCCTCACACACACACACACATATACACAGACATAAAACAATCAAACAAAAAAACCCACACTCTTTCTAATTCCAAATGTGAGGCAACATGGTAGTACAGGCTTTGGTGACAGAATATGGTAATAACCAATCAGAAATGGTTAGGAGCTAAATTTGTGGCCTTAAGAAATTTGCTTAATTTCTTTTAACTTCATTTTACTCATTTGAAAATGGAAATAATAATAATTCCCTCATAGGGTGGTTATGAACATTAGGGCAATGTAAGGAAAAGTTATCTTTATACTGCAACATGCTATATAAAAATGTTAGTTATTAGTGTGCTCTAGCACTCTGTGTTTCAGCTATTTTTGGATTAAATTGCCCTATGCAAACTAGGTGGGAAACTAAGTGTTATCTGTCAAGTCTCAATAGAGGAAGATACATTGTGTAGCAAGAAGGGACTGCAGTTGATCAAGAAGAATAATGTCCCCATCTGTGGTGTTGCCAGCCAGCCATCTGGCCAACAGAAGTATTTCTTTACTACCTCCCCTCCCTTTCCCAGCTGTAGTAATTGCTGTTTCCCAGAAAGCAATGTGTCTAGTCTCATGCCTCTCGTGGACCCATATATCATGTATACCATATTATCTTCCTTATTTTCATAATTACCTGGACTCTATTCTCTAGTTGTTTCATGCATGTTGTTAAAGAAAAAATGTATTTAGTGATACCTGTTATATTTTTTTTTTCTTAGCAAACTATCACAAGAAGAGAAAACCAAACACCGCATGTTCTCACTCATAGGTGGGAACTGAACAATGAGCTCACTTGGACTCGGGAAGGGGAACATCACACACTGGGGCCTATCATGGGGAGGGGGGAGGGGGGAGGGATTGCATTGGGGAGTTATACCTGATATAAATGATGAATTGATGGGTGCTGACGAGTTGATGGGTGCAGCACACCAACATGGCACATGTATACATATGTAACAAACCTGCACGTTATGCACATGTACCCTAGAACTTAAAGTATAATAAAAAATAAATAAATAAATAAATAAATAAATAAATAAATAAATAAATATATTTAGTGATACCTGTTAAAGCCCTGCATGGGCAACATTATTTAAGACCATCACAAAGGTTTGGTCATCATGGAGACCATGGCAATGTGATTTTTCAGAGGGGAAAGAGATTGAGCTCAACTTCAAATATAACAAGAACAAGTGAGAATTTATAGCCAAGGTGCAAGGTGGGGGGCAGTGGATGGAAAATTACTAAGAGGAAACATCAGGCATCAGGGGGATTCTGGCCTAGACTGACCTGACAGGATTCTTGCTGAAGACAGACCAGAGTGATCAGACATTACCTGGGGTCTGGAAAAGGATGGGATAATTCTTGTTAACCTGATTTAGCAGGCTTCTTTGCTAATACTAGATTTTACAAGGTTATTCACAGATGGGCTTAGGAGGTGGTAGAGGAGCTGACTAAAGTTTAGTCAAGCAAAGAATCTTTGTTGAGATGAGATTTGTTTCTTTCATTAATTCTAACATGGGTGGAGGTGAGAGTTGTTATTTTGCCTCTGCAGTCTCAGACAACCCAGTTCGTCTCTAGCCACAAAATCCTAGCTTAACAAATGCTAAACAGTGAACGAGAGAGCACTTCCTTTAACTTAGGTAAAGAGAATGCTCTTATAGACAGTGGGTGAAACTG
>NW_022292047.1:0-1106 GCF_002776525.5 Piliocolobus tephrosceles
TCTTAAAGAACTAATACTAGAACTACCATTTGATCCAGGCATGGAGATTCCTTGAAGAACTAAAAGTAGATCGACTATTTGATCCAGCAGTCTCAGAACTGGGTATCCACACAGTGGAAAAGAAGTCATTATATGAAAAAAAGACACTTGCCTTTTATTACTATTGATTGATTGATTGACTTTTCTTTCAGTAGTTTTTAGAGGACAGGTGGCTTTAGATTACATGGACGAGTTCTTTAGTGGTGATTGATAGCAGCACAATTCGCAATTGCAAAAATACAACACCATCCTAAATCCCCATCAACCAACGAGTGGATAAAGAAAATGTGGTGTATACACCATGGAATACTACTCACCCATAAAACCGAATAAAATAATGTATTTTGCAGCAAACGGGTAAAATAATGTATTTTGCAGTAACCTGGATGGAACTGGAGGCCATTATTCCAAGTGAAGTAACTTGGGTATAAAAAACCAAATACCACACGTTCTCACTCATAAGTGGGAGCTAAGCTACCAGGATGCAAAGGCATAAAAATGATACAATAGACTTTGAAGACTCGGGGGAAAGGGTGGGAGGGGAGTGAGAGACAAAAGACTACACACTGGGTACAGTGTACACTCCTTGAATGATGGGTGCACCAAAATCTCAGAAATCACCACTGAAGAAGTTATCCATGTAACCTAAAACCACCTGTTCTCCAAAAATGACTGAAATAAAAGTAAATAAGTAATAAAAAAAATTGTAGCTTAAGCAGCTCAGCTTTCATTGTAATGGTATTCCTGAGCTAGGGCAGCCAGAAAAAAAAAAAAAATCACTGCAAAAGAAACGACTCCGGCCAGATGCGGTGGCTCACACCTGTTATCCCAGCACTTTGGGTGGCCAAGTTGGGCGGATGACTTGAGGTCAAGAGTTTGAAACCAGATTGGCCAACATGGTGAAACTTTGTCTGTACCAAAAATATAAAAAATTAGCCAGGCGTGGTGGTGTGTGCCTGTAATTCCATCTACTCAGGATGCTGAGGCAGGAGAATGGCTTGAATCCAGGAAGTGGAGGTTGCAGTGAACCAAGATCGTGCCAGTGTGCTCCAGCCTGGGCAACAGAG
>NW_022292052.1:0-5222 GCF_002776525.5 Piliocolobus tephrosceles
GACCACGAATCTGACCACGAATCTGACCACGAATCTGACCACGAATCAGACTACGAATCTGACCACGACTCTGATCACGACTCTGATCACGACTCTGATCATGACTCTGATCATGACTCTGATGAAACCGATGAACATAACAAAACGGGTGGTAACAAAAAAAAAGCAAAGAAAAACAATACTCAATTGATAGAAAATAAAAATGTTTCAGTAAAAGAAAAAATGAAAGAAGATCCTTGTTTTGTTCCTAAAGAATCAAGATATTTTTTACATGATAATAGATTTGATGTTAATGATAAAAAAAAAAAATTATATAATTATTATACAAAAAAAAGAAGTATTTTTAATAATAAAACAAATTATTTAAATGAAAAAAAATGGAAACACGATTTATTTTATAGTTATAAATATGACGACTATTATCCACGAGAAGAAAGAAACAATTATAATAAAAAAAAAAATTATACATACAATAATAGATTATATTTAAATGGCTATAATAAATATAATAATGTCAAAGTCAATACCAATGTTAATAACACAAATCAATATGTGTCATCATATAAATATAATATTAAAGGTAATTATTACTATGATGATAATCGAACCGGGTATAACAATAGTAGACACCTAAGTTATTATAACAAATATTACAATGAAACTAATAACAAAATGAAAACGGATTGTTCTTATATTAATAATAACAAAGTTAATAATAAATCAAATTATTCCACTGCATATAAAAAAAAAACATATATATTTAGTAATAAAGACAAAGTAAAAAAATTTAATGATGAACAATATTTAAATGGTAACACCAAAAACGATAACAAACACGATGACACCCAAAATGACAGCAAAGCGAACCACGATGGAACATATAAAAACAGAAAAGTATTATCAAAAGAACCTGACAATAAAATTAAGAATTTATTTTTTTCCAAAAATAGAAGTCGAGAAAGTTATAAGGATAAAGGTAGTAAAAAATGTGCTTATGAAAATAATAAAGGAATGAAAACAGAAAATAAAAATGTTTCAAATCAAGAAATGTCAAAAACTGCAGTAAAAGACATAGTAAACAATACAATAAATAATGCAGTAGAAAATGGAAATGAAACAGGGTTAAAGAGTGATAGTAATAATGGTAAAAACGAAAGTTTTAAATTAGAAGAATCAAGTATAAATAAACGAATAAACAAAAAAGAAAACGAAACAACTAAAAAAAAACAAAACATTCAAAAAGATAATAGCTATAATGGTGATGATATTAATAGTGGTAGCAAGCATAGTGGTAGTAATAATGATAACTCCAAAAAAAATGATCTGTCAAGCTATAAAAATAACAAAAACAACATCAACCATACTAGTTTAACAAATGAAAATAATATAATCCAAGAAACAAGTGCTACTAATTTAAGAGGAGATAATAATAAAAAGGCTATAGTGACAAACACAAACGCAAAATATAATCATAAAAATTATTTTAATTATCAGAGTAATTATACTAACCGATATGTACGAGCTGATGCAAATTATGCAAAAATGGAGTATTCTTCAAAAAAAAATTATTACTCATCTAAACAAAACAATACAAACCATAAAACATATAATAATAACAATGGCACTAATAATAGTAGTAATAATAATGGTAAAAGGTATGATACTTATTATGACAAAAAGTACGATGGTAATTATGATAAAAGATATGACAGTTATGGTGGTACTTATGATGATTATTACGACAAATACAATGGATATTATGATAAAAGTTACAAAAAATGTTACGAAAAAGAGAGGGAAATTAATTATAATCGTGATAATTATTATGATCCATATAAAAATGTGGACTACAAAAATTTTAAATATGGCACAAGAAACAGTTATAATAAAAATAAACAAACTATAAGAAAACATGAACATAATGAACATCATTATAAATCAGAAAATATAAATACTGACAATGTTAAAATAACAGATTTACAAATGAAAAAGGATGAAAATACAACCAGTACAGATAATGAAAAAAAAAAAAAAAAAAAAAAACAAGTACATGACCCTGACCCAGACCCTGAAAACATAACAAAAGAAAAGGGTATACTAACTGATACATCAGGGAAAAAAGAATATTATGATAACAGAAGTAGAAACAATGACAAAATTAGTAGCAATGACAAAATTAGTAGCAATGACAAAATTAGTAATGACAAAATTAGTAATGACAAAATTAGTAACAATGACAAAATTAGTAATGACAAAATTAGCAATGACAAAATTAGTAACAATAAAAACGGTAGCAACGTAAGCAACAACAATGATAACCGTTCTAATAACAAGAGCGATGAAAAGTTAAAGCACAATTATTTTTTAAAAAAAATAAAAAAAAAATCAAATACGAGGTCTAAAGAACAATTTGATCATATTATAAATAACAACAGTAAAAAACTTGAAAATGAAGTTAATAAAAAAACAAATGATAAAGATAAAGATTGTAGAAAATATAATGATGATAGTAAGTATAATAAAAGTTCAAAAAAAATAAAAAATAAAAATATAACTGTTACTGACACAAAAGAAATAGATAGTAGTAGTAAGGACATGATAAAAAAAAAAAGTACAAAGCGCACTGGTGGTATTAGTAATAGTACTCGTGTAGGTGAAAATTATGTTGATGAAAAGTGTAATGACAAAATTGAAGATAATGGAGTAGCATATAACACAGTCGAATATAATGGTGTTGTTGTATATAATGATGCCACATATAATGTTAGTAGTAAATACGCTGATAATAAACAAAAGGAAAATGGAAACTTATTTAAGAATACTAGTAGAAAGCATAGTGGAAGCTATAAAAAACAAGAACATAAAGACACATATGAGAGGAGTAATAAAAATATAAATATTCATAATTTTAATAAAAATAATAAGTACGGCACAGATGATATAAAAGAAGATACAATTAAAAATAATAGATATGTCGACGAAGATACATCTGATGCTAATAGGTATGTCGACGAAGATACATATAATTCCAATAAGTATGTTGACAGATATATAAATGATACTAATGGCTATGTTAATAATGATTATGTTGATAATAACAATGGAAATAATAATGACTATAGCAATGGAAATAACACTGACTATGGTTATAATATTCAGCATGCTGACGATTATACGAATGATTATAATAAGAAGTACAAGAATCATACTAAAAATAAAAAAAATCGTTTTCACGGATATCATAATAAAGAAACAATAGAAAAAGGAAATGATTTTAAAAAAGTGACAAATATGATAGTTAATAATGATAAATATATAAAGAATCAAAGTACATCTAAATCGCATATGAATACAATTTTAAAAAAAAATAATTATGATGCGCATAACACAAATGAGTTCGATACTAATGAGTTCGATACAAATGAGTTCGATACAAACGGGGTCGGCATAAACGGGTTCAACACAAATGGGTTCAACACAAATGAGTTCAACACAAATGGGTTTAACACAAATGGGTTTAACACAAATGGGTTCAACACAAATGGGTTCAACACAAATGGATTCAACACAAATGGGTTCAATACAAACGGGTTCAATACAAACGGGTTCAACACAAATGGGTTCAACACAAACGGGTTCAACACAAACGGGTTAAATACCAACTGGTTACACACAAATGGGTTGAACACAGACGGGTTCGATACAAACGGGCTCGGCATAAATGGGTTCGACATAAACGGGTTCAACACAAACGGATTTAACATAAACGGGATCAACAATAACAGAACCAACAATAACAGAACCAACAATAACAGAACCAACACAAACGAAACCAACAGCGATCGGTACCATTCAAATGATAACAACAATCTCGAATTAAACAACACTTGTACGAAATTAAGTACCAATAAAGTGACACATACTAATGAAAAGGAAAAAAAAAAAAAAAAGGAAAAAGAAGAAGAAAATGAAAATGAAAATGAAACAGAAATAATCATGACAAAAGAAAAAATAGAACAAACAAAAAATTTAAACAATTCATTTATGAACAACACATATGAATATACAAGCATAAAACATATTAATAATAAAAATTTAAATAATAAACAAACATACTATAATAAAAATGTTAATTACAAAAAATATGATGACCCTATTGGTATAAGGAATGAGCAGATGTATTTGCATAATGGTATAAATAAAAAAAATGTTTTTTTAAACAGTCGAAATAAAAATTATAATAACGCCAGGGAGTATGATATGGGATATGAAAAAGGACACGGTAAAGGGTATAACGAAAAAGGATATAACAAATACATAAATAATAATAACAATGCTATTCTTACTTCTGCTACTACTACTACTGCTACTACTGCTACTGCTGCTACTACTACTACTGCTGCTACTACTGCTACTGCTGCTACTGCTGCTACTACTGCTACTACTGCTACTACTGCTACTACTGCTGCTACTACTGCTACTGCTGCTACTACTGCTACTACTGCTACTACTGCTACTGCTGCTACTGCTGCTACTAATGCCACTTCGACGGCTACTGATGCTGCTACTACTACTACTGCTACTAATAACAACTATAATACATATTGTTATGATACTAATTATATTGATACTACAAATGGTACTAGTAATACTACGACTACTAATTACTATTATAATGACACTTTATATCCAACAAATGATGCAAATTATATAAACGAAAATACACCATACTATAATGAAAATTGTTATACCATAAACCATCAACTAAAAAATTCATATATGAATAACAATTATTTAAATAACAATTATATAAACAATTCTAATTATATAAATAATAGAAATTATGTAAATGACCCTAACTATCACAACGACTGTAATTATATGAACAGAAATTATATAAATAACAATACAGCCTATATAAATGAAAACGTAGGTTATATAAATGGTACATACCCACGTGAACCATATATGAACAACAATTATCTTAATGCTACGAATAACTATTACTATAATATGTATCAAACTTATGTAAATGATAACGAAAAATATTATTACAACGACAACACATATATAAAACAGTAGACATAGTTGGATGGGTTGGGTGGCTGTATATTTATGTGTATACGGGCATAGATAGGTGTATAAAGAAACACGCACATATATATATATATATATATATATTTGTTGTCACATTTAAAAAAAAAAAAAATATAAAATAAACT
>NW_022292054.1:0-23538 GCF_002776525.5 Piliocolobus tephrosceles
ATCAGTTCTGTATCCGAGGTTCTTTTCAGCTAAATATTACAAAAAGACTTGTACCTACTTGATAAAAGCATATTTTTTCTTCTCCAAGATTATTTGCATTTTAGGAATAATTTTAAAACGCGTAAGTGACTGAATAACTAATGAGAACACTGAAGACACAGAGGCAAAACCAGGGAAAAGAGTTATTTTAATTACTTTGTAAGCCATGTCTTATATTTTATTATCGATTCCTCCCACTTCCTTCATTTTGAAGACATTAAGAAAGGCAAGAAAAGGAGTTCCTTTTTGGTAAAATCCTCATTCTGCAAAGAATTGGCAAACTTTAATGGCTTCTGGAGCGTAAACATAAAGTTAAGGGGACAAGAAGATAAAGAAAATAGGCAGGTTCTTTATATAAAGTACATTTTGTTTTGCAATTGTGATTTTGGTATTTTTATTTGTTGGCTTTTGGGTGTAATTGGGTTCAGAGGATGAGGCAGAGTCATGGCAATATAAAGAGATCAAATTATAAAATGTATTCACAATATTTACATCAGACAAATAAGATTGCATCTAAAATTTGTGTGAAAAGTTATTCTGATGTCTTAATAAATTTCCCTGTATTTGATTCTCCTTAATTTTTCCTGCAGATTTGTCATACCTGGACGTATCTGAGGAATCAAACTTGTGTTGAAAGTTAGGAAGAATTTAAACCAAGGGAGAAGTGCTAGACTATTTCTTTGAATATAATAGAGATAGAAAAAAAACTCACCAAAATCGAAGAATTTTCCACAAAATAGGAGCCTGATTTTACAACATATTACGTACACATTGTAAATTATTTTGTTTTCCTTATAACATATTTTGCTTAATATGAATCTAATATGTCTTATATTAGATTCATTTACCTAACACTAATATCTTAATATCATATATTATTTGTGAAAGTTAAATATGTCTTAACAGTAAACACTACTAAGAAATTTCAGGACTAACAGGTCTTCTTGATTTCTCATGACAATTCATGTGTGTAAAAAGTCACAGTGGCCATTCGATCTTATTTCTAAATTTTGCTTTTCTATGGAATATAACTACATTCAATATTTTCATTTTTAAGTAAGGTTTTCACCTTACTTAATATAGTATAATTATTCTATAATCAGTAGAACTGTCTAGTATGTAATTCACCTTTTGGGATGATACTTTTGCAATCTAAAGCGTTGACTTTTTTTTCCACATGTACTTTTTTTTTAGTAGCATAATGATATTTAAATTACAAATGGAATATATTACTAATTTGTATTATTAAACACCTTGAAGGCAGATTTAGTATTTGTCCCATTTAAAAAGCACACTTAAGTATGGCTAAGCATATAATGGCGCACAAAATAACTCTTTTTAAGTAAGAATTTCACCTATACTTAATATTATACTATCTATAATTAAAGCATAGGTTTTAATTATATTACTTTCCATTTAAAAAAAATTCAATCTAAAGATTATAGAAATTTACAGTTTATCAAATTGTTAAATCTGTTATTGAAATAGACAATGCTTGTTATGTGCTTAAATGTGGAATTAAAGTTATCACATTTACCTACTTCATCTCTATTGGACATAGTCTATTACACCATCTATCAGTGTTTGTTTAATTTAGCATCTTGGGCTTTATTAATTTTTGCCTGAGGCTGTATGAAATATACTTGATTAATAAAGTGCTATGTGAAGAGAAAAAGCAGTAGCTTAATAAGAAGGCAGAAATTTTAAGCCTCTGGGGAAAAAAAAAAGTATAATTGCAAGCTATTAGAATTTTGCTTATGTCTAATTATGTCTCAATATTTTAAGAAAAATATTATAACGTTTATAACATAACTTTTTAATAAAAGATATGACTTTCATTAAAAGTTTTATTTTATAGTATTGTCATTCACATTTGAGAAGAGGGAATAAATACATACATAGCCATATTATACTGGAGAAAAAGGAAGAAATCAATAATATTATATGAAAAGGGAGTTGTCTTAATTACACAGAAAAAATTATAACCCACATTTTTTTTTGAAAAAGTGGACAACATCATAAGGATAAAAAGCAGAGGAATAATCAGATATTAATCTAAAACATACTGAAATTACCAACAAATAGGCAGTTATTATTTTGTTTATCCATAAATTCATTCTTCTCTTCCATCAGATTTACTGAGTAGTTAATATCAGAACATTAGTCTTAATACAAGAGGAGTTGTAGTACACTGTGTACAACTTTGCATAACGCTGTTACAACACATGAACCACAGAATTCCTCTCCTTGAACAGTATGCACTATTGGAAATCACAAGGCTGTGATATATTTTCAACAAATTGTTGAAGAAATTCCAAATACATAAATACTCTGTGCCATTTATTCAAACAAATAATGAGTTCCTGCTATGCCAAACTATATGCTGACAAGACAAAAACAAGATCTGTCCTTTTCAAAGCCAACGCACTGGAGGACATACTCACTGAAACTATTAACTAAAGATATGTAGAGAGAGAGAAAGCAAGAGAGAGTCATGTGAGAGCTCCTTGCAAAGTGTGGTGGGTGATTTATGACCTGTATAAAATGGTTAGAAATAAGTTGTTGAACACAAACTTTGCAAGAAATATGAATTTGTAGATGAATCATAGGAGTTCACTAATTTATCAATGATAGGGATGAAAGGAGAACATGAACACAGAATGAAAGTAAGAAGTTGTAGAGCACATAAGCATTAAAAAAAGTGTCAGATGAAATAATTAATGCGTTTTAGAAATAATCAAGAGTCTTGGCTACCCAGATTGATTTTCATACAATTTTATCTATATACATGTTTATTTACATAGAAAAATCTAAAGAAATTGAATGAGAACAGTTTAGAAAGGGCCTGGTTTTATTAAAAAGGCAAACTCTGTGTTCATCTTGAATTAGTTAAATTAACAATTATGCCAAAGTGTTTTTGGGTTGTAAGATTTGCAAACAATTTTTGTTCTTTATAGGTTGGTAAATGTGCATACAGTAGGATCACTGAGTATATATTTTTCAAATATTTATTGTATTTCAAGTAATACTAATCAAACGTTACAGATGACTACAACATTTTGATTATAAAATTTAGAGAGCTAAAGACTTGATGATAGAAAGTTATTTTATTTACTTCATTTTATATCATTATGTATATTATATAAATATATATCATATTTTCTACATGGCAAATCCTCAGATACAGTCTGTTTTTCTTCTTAATAATAACAAAATTAGAGCATGAATAGCAAAATATATATATGATACATACCAGAAAATTGATAGCAGATACTGTGATTTGCCTGTTTCCAAATGCTGGAGAGTAGAAAAAGAATATGTCATGCAGATACTCATAGTTTGGATTTTCAAATATATAGACATAATTCAGACAGTATTTATTGAGTATAATTATTCTATAATCAGTAGAACTGTCTAGTATGTAATTCACCTTTTGGGATGATACTTTTGCAATCTAAAGCGTTGACTTTTTTTTCCACATGTACTTTTTTTTTAGTAGCATAATGATATTTAAATTACAAATGGAATATATTACTAATTTGTATTATTAAACACCTTGAAGGCAGATTTAGTATTTGTCCCGTTTAAAAAGCACACTTAAGTATGGCAAAGCATATAATGGCGCACAAAATAACTCTCATTTTTAATGTTTAACAATAAAAAGAAAAATGCTGATTATACTCATTTGTTTTATATACTGATGTTTTGTAACAGGTAGAATTATAAGTATTTTATATTTTTATTATACAAAATATATGATGTATTACTTGCCTTACCTTAAAATAAAGAAAAATATAGGTTAAGTTCCAAAGGGCAGATAAAGAGTAATGTAGAAAGCACCATTCAAAGCAATGTTCTAAAGGCAAGGTTGCTCATGGTGGAAATGTTGGAATATTCAATAATAATAAAAATAGAATATTTGATAAACTTATCATCATGTCTATTAACGGTTTCATTTCTATCTTCTTGTTTTATATATGTGAGCATGTAAATTGTATTTATGTAAACACATTTACATCTACACATAAAAATATTATTCCTCATTTTAAAACGTGCATTTTTCACCTAACAATATGTTTAAAGATTTTTCAATATTACTAAATACTCATTGCCATAACTGTAATTGAATCTCCATTATAATGCATGACACGGCTAGCTCTTAAAACATTAATTATAGAATGGCTGAAAAGTTCACTTTATGTGTGATAAATAATACTGCTTTGAACATCTTTATGTATAATTCTTTTACTAAATTCTGTTTTTTGGGGATAGAAATTTAAAGGTATATTTTAGTTAAAGGTTATATAAGTATTTTTCATAGATAAATATTCATAGAATATATATACAAACCATCTGTACATGAATTGGAAGTTTTGTTTTTATGAAGTTTATATATCTAATAGTAAAATAAAATATATTAACAGAGAATATCTGAGAAATAGAGAAAAGTGGTAAGGGCAAATAAAATGGACAAAATCTCATCAACCATAGAAAACCAGTGAATATTACAATTTTCCCCTTTGACATATTTATATATATTGTATATTTTTATAATATTTGATATAACAATTTTATAACTTTTCTCTTAACATAATGTTACACCAATTTTGCCATATAATTAAACATTCTGCTCTTGACAAATCACAATTGGTTGATATGCATCTGTATCAGCCATAATTATTTTATTTGTACCTACTATTCAATGTAATTTTACTCATTCAACTATAGTTATCAAGAATTCGCACAACAGGCACTGAACTGTGTGCTTGTGATAAACTACAGACAAAGATGAAGGCAATCTTAATTGAACTTACATTCCGACCTGGAAAACTACTAATCACATGATAACATACGGAAGTTTGCAAGATCGATAAGTGCTACTATACAGATCTATGTAGTATTTAATAAAATAACCAAAAAGGATATTTTGCAATCTGGGAGATCACGGAGGATTCTTCTGAGTATAAAATTAAGCTTTGATTTATAAAAATGAATAAGCATTAGTATAAAGAAGAGAGAATTCAGAGCACATTAGGCAGAGGACAGTAAACATATGCTTTATTCTTATTTTTAAATGAAAATGAATAATGATGTGATAGTAAAAAGTATCAAGTGAAGAGTCTAATATTTTTCATATTTATTTCCAAAAAAACAAAGTTATAGGTAGTGTAAAAAGAAATAAACTTTCTCTTTACAATAGTCATTATAACACTTATTATTTAATAATACTTTATAATTTGTATAATGTTTCACATTCAGATAGGTAAAAATAACCTAATAGGCCATTATTCTTTGATTATGTTGATAGTAGACATTTATATATTGAGATTTTTGAATCTATACATTCTGATTGGGGGATTTTAAAATATTCCTGCCATTGAGCAGTTTTACAATTTTGATAATGTATTTCATTTATTTGTATTTAAATACTATTCAAGAAGTTGGAAAATAAATTCTCTAGTAGAATATGTGTTGGAAATATGCATACAACATGTTTTTCAATTAAGTTAGCTTTTATATATTAATATACAGATACTATTAACTTTACGCAGCCAAATTTGATGAGAATAGACTGTGGTGATAATTGTGATAAAAGTCAAACACTGTAACCAAGGAGAATTCAGAAAGAAATGGGAAAAAGACCGGTTGGCATAGAGCACAAAGAACAGCAGTGTCAACTATGACAACAAAAACAACAGAAAACCAGAAAAAAATAATAATCATGGCAGTAATGTAAGAAACAATATCCTGAATTAAAGACTTCATTATGTATGCTGAAGGGACATATCTTATATAAAGTGAAAATACAGAACATGTGATTAAAGATTAAACAGGTAAAATCCAAAAGTCCAATAACTTTTCTTTTTCTAATTTTGAGGGTAAAATGAGGGAAACTATGTTGTAAGCATGCATAATTTAATGAAAATTTTCAAGATGAACAACATAAAAATTGGATCAATTGTCCATTTTGCAACCTTAAGAAGATAGATTTAATGCAGCAAAGTAAGATATATTAAAACAAAAATTAAAGGAATTACTGATTTATGTGAATTATTTCATTTCATCTTCCTTAAATATGATTATTTATTAAGATTATAACTACTTTGCTGAAAACAGGTTTAATATGTACTATTTTCTTTTTTGTTACCTTGTCATCCTTGCTCTGTAATTATTATTATACCTTTTACTGTTAAAATAATTTAGGAAGTGCTTTTAAATATCACCTCATTTTGTTTTAATTTTTTTTGAGCTTATATTGTATTTTTAAGGTTTATTTTATCTCACCTAAAGATAATGTAGTTTGTGCTATTTCTACTTTGTGAGTACAGAATTGAATTTTTATGATATAATACATAATCAATTTTTAAAATTAAAATAAATCTATTAATTATAATCAAAGTGTTGAAAAGGGAACATATTCTATCAAAGTCTTAGAAAGTAATAAGAAATGAACGGGAAGGTCTTTTGCACCATAAATATAGAAAAGGGTGAAATTTTACAGAAAAAATAAAACAATAAATGGCATAGGCATGGAACAAATTAGAGGGAGTCTCTGGATCCTGTTATTTGTCAACAATTTGTGTTAGGTATCCTAAGCCCATATAACTAACACTTTAAGAAATAGGAAGCTCTACTATCTGGGTCAAAACTCAAGATAAAGGTGATATGCTTATTTTTGTGAAGGGGGTCTCCATGATAATGTCTATACAGAATTTATGTGTCTGACTGACTGTGGATTGGCTAACCTCTTGCACAGTTTACTGCTATCTGTAGATACGCTATAGATTCTTTTCAAGTTATTTGCTGAGTAAATTTGGAAAATCTGCCTATATTTTCTGAAGTTTAGCTATTCATCTGTAAAGTTGGGATACAAACAGTATCATTTTCGTGTGGATTCAATGAGACAAAATGTGGCAACTGCTTAGCATTGTACCTAATAGGAAGCCTTAACAAAAGTTAATTTATAGTTTCTCTGTTAAAGGAAAAAGCAACTTATTCTATCATATACTGTTTTAGAAGTCATATTATTATTTAACACGATTTAACTAAAGCATAATGGCTATAGCTCATGTGTATTACAACCATGTTAAGTGTGGACTTCCTAGGCAAGATATTCATTTTCCATTTGTCATCAGTATTAAAATGCTATAATATATTTTCACAGAATTTGAGTCCTACTTATATCTTATGCATTTAAAGATCTTGAGCATAGGGAAATTATCTTTTCATGGCATCATTTTTCTAGCCTTCAATGGGGAATATTAAAGCCACAAAATAATGTTTTAAATTAAAAATATATAGTATATTTACAGTTATTAACATTCAGTTTTCAATAAATGTTTTACATATATTAACAAAATTAACTGCTATTATTATTTTATACCCAATATGGAAATGAATAATTTTTCAGAGGCATATCTTATTAACATAGTCTGGAGCAATACATCTATATGTTAAGGTTATAAAGATAATAAGTACATCTTATAAAATATTTGAAAAATCAGAAGATACAGGAAATTTTCACTTTCAATATTGAGAGTTAATTGTCACTATTAAGACCAGATGAAGTTTTAATCACTGAAATCAATGACTTCACTTTCCAGACTGAACAAGATTTGTTGATTTTAGCAAAGACCCTGAACATTGTAACTCTATATTACAACTTCAGCCAAGAATTTAAGGAAGTTTAAGTGATTTTCTAAAATTAAAAATAAAATTTGATTATACCATTTATTTCCATTTATTTTAAACATTGTAAACACCAGAAATAGCCAGCAAAAATAATTGTCAAATAAATGAGAAAACATTTAATTATTGAGCTTTACATTTTGTGCCTTATGTGCTACAATAAAAGCTGAAGAGAGAAAAGTTCACATTGAAGGAAGAAATGAAATTCCTTGATGAGGGCAACCTTTTTTCTGGAAGATTAAGAACCAAGGAATTAGGTTTCATCCAGTGTACATTCAACCAAATTGTTCATCTGAGTCAAGAGCCAAGATACTTTAGTAAATTAAATCATAAATGGAAACTACTATGTAACAGAAAAATTGTCCCCTATTTTTGGTTGAATTATATTTAAAATAATAATTAAATGTTTATCATTTACTTGTAAAATACCTGATAGCTGATTAGTATATGATTGAATAATTATACAAGAATTTTCTCTTTAATTGTTGCTTTTGTATTTTATTAGCTGCTTTTTTAGAGGTTTACAACCTACTGATATTTTTGGTGGTTCATGTAGAAACAAAATAAATAAAAATATATGAGTCAAATTGGTCTTTTAGGCCTACATAAACATTTAAAGAAATATGAAAGCAATTTAAAAACAAATTGTTTCATTTTCTACTTATTCCTTTATGCTCTGTTGTTCATATTATGTATGTCATTTAGAATAGAGTTTTTAGGTTAGTCCTTTAGTACAGGGTTAGTTAAGAAGAAATCCTACATACATGGTGGTGTATACAGTGGATGATTAATGTAGTAGGCAATCCAAGAAGTAAATCCCCAGTAAAAGGCACAACTCTGCAAACAAAATGAAACAAAATAAAAGTTAGGAAAAATATGTAATATGTATTTCAATTGTGACATAAACATTTATATTATATGCATGTCACAATTTGAAACCACCCCATACATTTATATTAGACACTGCAGCATTTATATGTAAAATGCTACAAATTGTCTAAGCTAAATAAATGGAATATTTCTTTGCCCAATATAACAGTCAGAGAGAAGCCAGGTAGGGGCTGGTTTGGCAGGCAGAGAGGGAGGGTCTCAGAAGAGGGCCAACACCTGTGGACTGTGTGCCTGTACTGCCCCTATTATGAAGTTAGCAGGAGAAAATATGGTTAAGAAGTTCCTGTTATACCAAGATGCTTGCTCAGAAGGGACTTTCCATCCACCCACAGAGGCACAGACAAGGACTGAGCGTGTCCTAAAATGATCCTGACCACATTATAATGCTATTAGCATTGTGCTTTAACCCTCCCCGCTCCATGGGTTTCTCTTAGGAACTCCTGAGTAATAACCAAGATGGAGTAGCTATAGCCAACCCTAGGCATGCAGGCATGCACAGATGCAACACTCCTGGGGGTAATTTTACCCCTCCCCTTAGGGTGGAACCCACAAAAGACTTCCTTGTATTTTCCACATAAAAGACTGAGGACTCAGCCCCATTTCTTACAACCCTATTCTAGCCCCCTGTTGCTGCTGAGAGCATTTCTATTGCTTAATAAATGCTACTCTGCCTTATGCACTCTCCAGTGTCCATGTTCCTTATTCTTCCTAGTCGTGGGACAAGAACTCGGACCTCACTAAACTAAGGAATAAGGAGACTGCAAGATTTTGTGGGATTGCTCGGGATCATGGGAAGGGTGAATAAGAGCAGAATTCTTTATTTTCATTTCCAAGAGCTCTTGGTTCTCTTTATTATATGAAACCAAACAAAGTACTGGGCCTCTGTCAGCCAGTTAAGAGTGAACAGCATGGCTGTTGCTCCTACAAGACTCAGAGGACAAGCTTACTGATGAGGACTTTGTCAAAACCTCTTCATCCGTGGGTGTTGGGAATGTTCATTCTGTTCCAATCCAGTTTCCCTTCATGAAGCTCTAGCTGTTGTGTGGAACTTAGAAGAATGTCCGGGGGCAACTGAAAGTGTCTGACTGAGGCTACATTTTGGTGTTACGCAAAGGCCCTTGGACTGGTTCCAGTCCCTGACAGCCCATTATGGTGTTGGATAAAGATTTCCAGTATTTTTCTATCACATTTTCTTTCTTTTGAGACTATCATGGTTGCTCTCCCTTCTTTATATTCAATGTTATGTATGTTTTTTGCAACCAGGAGAGATAATATTATTGGGAAAATTGAGTAGCTTGCTTACTCATCAGAAGTGTAACCCAGAACAATGTCGCTTTTACCTGTTCTTAGAACAAGGGATATATGAAGATTTGGAGAGTTTCCTTTCTCCTGTCAAGGAGACTGACTGGCACTGTACAGGAGGCTATTTCTCCCTGGGTGACTATTTTCCTCTCCATTTAGGCTGTTTCTTTTTGTCATGAGAGATGTCAGCAATGCTCAGTAAGCATAGAAGTGTGCAAGAAATCAATTTTCTTATTCTAGGAGGCTTATTTTGAGGGATGCACACCAAGCCCCAAACTCCTCTCTTTCAAACTTCTGTCTGAAAAGGATTTGGACACCAAGTTACAGGCTAACATTCCAAACTTTGTCAAGGTGCCTGATAAGGCCTGATAAGGCAAGGATTTGTTTCTGTGGATCCAGGGGAGCCCTAATTCCCTGGCTACTATCACATAGAATTAGCCAAGTCAACCCCTACATTTTCAAAGACACCTATTCTTACTCCAAGTATAACAACTCCTGGGCAAGAAGAAGGGACTAGTTTTGGAGGTCAGTCACTTTCATTTCCTTGAATGCTATGATCTGGCTCTGTCCATTACCTATCAGTCAAGGGATGCTCCTTAAAGATTTAGGGACACCCGCCTCCAGTAATGTTTTTTGCTCCAATTCAATTACTTCAATGTATTTTCCAAGTTTCAAGTGGGAAGCTTTGGGTCTGAAGCCCAAAAGAAGAAATAGATCTGAGGGACCCCAAAGGTAGTCAACACTGGTGAGCTAGGGTGCAGCATAGGTAAGTGTGACTATTCCTAACTTCCAACCCTCATGGTCTGTTGTTGGAGGTTACACTCGCATCCACAGGTGACACCTATATAGGTTGCTGGAACCCAGAGGATACAAGGAGGAGGAGAGGAGAAAGGAGATGCCTTTTCTCTCTCTCTCCCCCTCCAAGTTCACCCTAAAAGTGGAAGGCAGACTAAGGGATGCCTTTTCTCCCCTCTCTTTCCATATGTGTAACAATCCATCTTCAACCTGCACTCCCCTTAATAGCAACCTGGATCACTGGGACTCCTTTTACCCTCAGACCCTAATGTTCACTCTGGGCAAGTCCCAACACCACTCATTTATAGAGGCCTTCCAGAATTTAACTCAGGTATTTAAACTGTTCTTAAACGATGATATGTTACTCTTAAATCAAAGTCTGATGATTGCTGAGAAACAGGAAGCCTCGCAAGCAGTAAAGAAATTTGTATATGAGCTTTGTACTCATATAATACCAGAGACAGGGGAAGGTCTTCATCAGTTGGAAAGACAGCAATACCGCTGAAGGACCCTAAATAGGATCCTAATGATAATATGGGAGAATGGAAGAATAAGCACTTTCAAATGTGCATACTGGAGGGCTTACCAAAGACTAGAATTAGGACCTTATGAGAATCCCTCTGCCTTTCTTGAACAACACCCTCTCACAACCTGAAAAAGCCAGAGCAGTTATCTCCCTGTTCCTCCTAATGGTAGTTAGGGTTAACACTCCAGAGTGGGGAATGAGAGAGGAGGCTGATTTGGCAGATAGAGATGGAGGGTCTTGCAAGAGGGACAATGCCTACAAGAACACACCTGTACCACCCATGTTATGTAGCTGGCAGGAGGAAATGTGATTAAGAACTTCCCCTTATACCAAGATGCTTACTCAGAATAAACTCTCCAGCGTAGGTGCACCCGTGCAGGTGCACCCGTGCAGGTGCAGACAAGAACCAAGATGCATACTAAATTGATCCTGATCCTGAACTCATAGTGCCATTAGCATTGTGGCTTAACCTTCCCCCCTCTGCAGGTTTTCAATGATACTCATGGGTAATAGCCAAGATGGAGTATCTATGGCCAACCCCAGGCACATGCTGATGCAACAACCCCAGGGGGAAATTTAACCCTCCTCTTAGGGTGTTAGCCACAGAAGACTTCCTTGTCTTTGCCACATAAAAGACCCAGAATTCAGCCCCATTTCTGGCAACCCTCTTCAGGTACCCTCTAGCTGCTGAGAGCTTTTCTGTTGTTTAATAAATCTTACTCTGCCCTAACCACTGTCTGGTGACCATGTGTCTTATTCTCCTTGGTTGTGAGACAAGAATTTGGACCTCACTAAACTAAGGCATAAGGAGATAGTAATAGTAGCATTTTACAAATACTATTTTGATATCACTAAGAAAATGCATTTCTTTGCTCCACTTGTACTAATATTAATGGATATTTGTGATATATGTCAAGTTAACAGAATATTTTAGAAAAATTTGATGAGAATTATTTTGTCTAGCAAGTAGTAAATATAAATGAATTACTAAAAATAAAACATAAATTATCAATTGCATAAGATACACTAAAATTTTTCCAACAATTAGTCCATTTAAAAATAAATTATTTGATAATTGGTAGTAACACATGTTGATTGACTGGAAAGGAAATGACTCAGATTTAGGAGTTGTAGTCTATAATGGTGATCTTGAACTGACTTGATTAATTGTACTATTTTCTATAAAAAAAAAAAAAAGCAGGTCTAAATGACTTCTGAGGTCTCAGAATTTCAGAGTTTACTGCTTTATTGTAATGATAACAATAGAATGGCTCTTCTATTGCAATATTACAAAGCAGATATTTGACAAAAACCATGAAGTTTTTTTGTACAGACAAACCTTTTTGGGAAAATAGATTTTAAATTGAAAAACAAAATTTAACTTAAATTGAAAATTGAGTTTCAACATGTTGTCTAATGTACTTTTCCATGTCAATATTTTACATTTTTTCTCATGTTTTGGTAGTTATTTGATAGTTGATAACAGTTGCATTCACAATTTCTAGAAGAGTAAAGACACTAGCATCATATTGACAACTGTCACAATAATGGAATATAGTATCACCATTTTAATCCCACACAGATGTATATTTGTAGGAACATTCATATATGATATTCTTCACTTCAGTGGCACTCAAAGAATCTGAATTCAATGCTTAGCATTATCAAAATTAAAAGATTCCTAGGAGTATCTATTTTATCTTGTAATATGAGGTAATGACAAATCTTTCTATAGTGTTTAGTTAGAATTAAATATATCATGAAAAAAATGACATTTTAGGAAAAGAATGTTTAAGACATGCTTTTTTTTTTCATTTTTTTAAAGGACATGCTTATACAATTAAACATGAAAATCTAAGTTTTGAAGGGAAACAATAATTAAATATTTTGCAAAGGATCCAACATATAAAATGTCTCAATCATTATTAAAAAATATAAAGCATCCTTACTGTTATCAAATTTTTCAAAGGTGTGTGCCCTGCAGAAACTTTGTGAACAAATAAGGTTTCCAAAAGGTATCGGATGTAGTGTATACAATGACAGAAGCAAGCCAAGCTGGAAAAAAAATAAAACATAAACATGAAAATCCTTTTGAAATTCTGGCTTGTCTCATGCATGATACATTTTTTTTTTTACATTTAATATTCTAGCTATTAGGAAACATTATTTCTGGTAGCTAAAACACAAATGCTTGCTTTAATATTTCATTTCCAAAATATTCTAAATTTAGTAATAAAAATAGCTGTTACAAGAGTCTCCATAAATTTACTTCTGATGACACTAGAAATATTTTATACCAGTCATAAACTGTAATGCTCACACCTGTCCCAGGAGTAGGTATAAATATAATAATTGCAAATATGTTCATATCAAACTGCCTCAACTGACACAGACAATTTACAAGTTTTAAAAATATCCAAAGCCTACTTGGAATGCATTTGACATTTTATAATATTCAGAATAACTTTTTAATTGTTTGGTTGTCCTTTAGCAAGTATCAAGATTGAGAAAGTTTAAATTGCATTTTCTGTGCAGTAATAATGCAGCTTTGTGCTTTCTTTTTGTATTGTTTTTTTCCTACCTAATATTGTAATATTTTGTCTCTTTGTGTGTTTGTTTGTGTTGTACTCTAAGTTACCACTTCTTCTTATCATTTTTATGTAATTATTATCTTAAAAGTAAATGTAAAATGTGATTGATTTACAGCAGTGTGTTTTTCTGAATATACTATAAAGAATGTATTTTTCATTAAGATTTGTACCTATTTTGTTATACATAAAAATGTGAAATCTCAAAACTTTAGTTGCTATTAAAGAAATCAATACGGATCAAAGATGACATAGTTTTTGTGTGTTGTTTGTTTTTGTTTTTAGAAACAGGATCTTGCTCTGTTGTCCAGGCTGTAGTGCAGTGGCATGATCATGGCTTAAACTCTCAGGCTCCAGCAATCCTCCCACCTCAGCTTCCTAAGTAACTAGACTATAGGCCCATGCCACCATGCTTGGCTAATTTTTTTGTATTTTTTTGTAGGAACGGGTTAAACCTTGTTGCCTAGGCTAGTCTCAAACTCCTGGGCTCAAGTAATCAACATGCCTGGGGCTCCCAACGGGCTGGGATTACAGGCATGAGACACCACACCCGACTGATGACATACTTCAACCAGTAAAGATTGAGCATAAAAATCAGCATATCATTTACTCTATATAATAATGAAATCAGACATTGAGTTTATTTATAAATTGGGAGTTGATTTTAGTGGAAACGATTTCTGGTATGAGTAGGGTGAATCTAGGAAAAAAAAATAATAAACACTAACCTGGTTAAGTCAGCAGCAAATTTATCGTTATTCGTAAATTGATAAAAACAAAAGTTTGCACCTATTATGTAACATAAATGTTTGTGGTGATACCTATAAGTATAATGGTAGACAAATTCTGAAAAAGGTGACAGAGCAAGGAATGTGAATATCTGGGGAAAGAGCTTTCTAGAAAGTCAGACAAACAAAAGCAAAAGTCCGGATACGAGAAGCTGCCTTGTGAGTATGAGTACACAGAGTAGGTAAGGAAATTATTATCTCTCCTCATTTTATTGTTCTTTTGTAGAAGTAGTTAGAAAAACCCTTGATAATATTTTGTTTTGTTTTGTTTTATAAAAAAGCAGCAATGTAGCAGAGCCCTAAGTGAGAAATTTTGGTTCAAGCTATGATCTGTCTAAGTTAGTATATTCGTTTATATTACACTATACCATGAGAGCATAGAAACCCCATAGAATGTACAGCTAGAAACTTAGTTTATATATATGCCACCATGCACTTCACTGCATGGTGATGCACCAAGTTTGATTTTCTTTCACAATATTATTATTCTATTTAATTATGTTTAACTTCCAAACACTGATTATTTTCTGCTGATTGCTAAATTAACTGTGAAACCATAAATAGGTGTGAATCCAATTCTTTTTCCAAACCAAAATATTGATAATATCTTATTTATTTTAAATCAAGTAAGGTTCAGGATATGAGGGCACAGCACAGAAAAGCACAGCTTCAGCTTTACAAACAGCAAGGGAGGCATGGCACTACACCAGGTTTCTGGTTTCTGTTGAAGAAGACTAAGAAATGTTCAGGTAATAGGTTCATAAGATACTTGACGCGGACACAGTTCCTACAGGAGATATGCTTTTAGTTCCAGTGTGTGGAGGTTTCTAAGAGATCTGAAGAACTTTGTGGTGGTTGGGTCACATATAGAAATCTGTCTTCTATATGAACTTAGCAGAAAATTCTTTTGACATTATAATATGATTCAAAGCAATTTTGGAGACATTTTAATGTGTTTCAACTGGACGTGGCATTTAAGAATTCATCTTAAAACATCATCATCCTGAAAATTAGGTGACAGAAGACCTGTGGTTATTTTCTAAATCCCTGCCAGATACATAAATTTCAAAAGCAGTTTGTGTATCTGCTGTGGAATTACTTTATATAAACTTTGCATATTTGTTATTTGGGAACAATGTGGCACAAATACACTCATCACTGAGATACTACCAAGTAGGCTGTATTTGTGTTTAAGAATAGTACGGCTGGTGCAGTGGTGCATGCCTATAATCCCAGCACTTTGGGAGACTGAGTCTGGAGGATCTCTTGAGCCCAGGAGTTCAAGAACAGCCTGGGCAACATAATGAGACTTCATCTCTAAATTTTTTTTTTTTTTTAAACATTAGCTGAATGTGACGGTGTACACTTATAGTCTCAGTTACTTAGGGGGCTGAGGTGGGAAGATGGCTTGAACCCTGAAGAGTGAGGCTGCAGTGAGCCATAATTGAGCCACTACACTCTAGCCTGGGCTACAGAGCAAGACCCTGTCTCAAAAATAATAATAATAATAAATGGCAAATATGAGTCAATTCCTTTGAGAATGATACTAAGAGACCATCCTATACATGGTCTCTTTTAGAAATAATTGGTCATTTCTTTCACTTAAAATGTGAAGAGGTACCTTCCGCTATAATTGTAAGTATCTTGAGGCCTTCCCAGCCTTGCAGAACTGTGAGTCAATTAAATCTTTTTTTTTTTTTTTTTTTCTTTATATATTACTCAGTCTTGGGTATTTCTTCATAGCAACATGAGAACGAACACAGTAGCCAATCAGCACAAGAAAGGAGGTCAGTATGGCTGGAGTACTGTAATTAAAGGTAGGCAAAACTTGATTTGAAGTAAGAAAGTTAGGATGAAATTAGTTCTCTATCTTTTAGCATCCATATGACCTAAATACTTACAATTTGCTTCTTAATTCACTTGGAGTTTATTTAATGCATAAAATTTGTTCAGGTCTTTATTTATTTATTTTTCCCTCAACAAATTTCCCTTCCCACAGCCTACTATGGCATCTCAAATAAATATTCTCTTTTGGCTTAATTTGGCATGTATTTCTTACAGAGAGAGATTATTTTCACAATATGCTAAACACCACAATTATATAGAATATTTTGTTTATTGCCTTACTCTTTTTTGGTCATACTTCAAAATGGTATTTAATTTTGGATTTTGACTTATAAAAAGTAACTTGTGGCCGGGCGTGGTGGCTCACGCCTGCAATCCCAGCACTTTGGGAGGCCAAGGTGGACGGATCACGAGATCAGGAGATCCATACACGCCTGGCTAACACGGTGAAATCCCGTCTCTACTAAAAATACAAAAAAGAAAAAAAATATAGCCAGGCGTAGTGGTGGGCACCTCTAGTCCCAGCTACTCTGGAGGCTGTGGCAGGAGAATGGCGTGAACCCGGGAGGCAGGGCTTGCAGTGAGCCGAGATCACGCCACTGCACTCCAGCCTGGGTGACAGAGCGAAACTCCATCTCAAAAAATAATACTAATAATAAAATAAAATAAAAAGTAACTTGTAAACTTTTTTCTTCCTGTCCATTAGTTAGGTCATTATTTCTTTCCTATGCAACATTGCCAAATAAATAAATGTATTTTTAGGGAAGCATTTATATTTTATATCCTATGCATGGTCTCTCGATTTTATAATTGTAAACTTCTTTTAATTATATTTCTGAATTTCCCAATTTCTCTTGACAGCTGTGATCATTATTAACACAAAGTACCTCTATTTTAAGGTATATCTAATAGTTTCTAGTTTAAAAATTTGGAATCTGCTGTACATACACTATTTGTGATTATCTAAAATATATTTCCATAAAATTGTATCCACTTTAATCGCATTTACTAACAATCTTTAGTAATATTTTACCTGCTTACTAGTTCATCCCCTCCTTAACGTGTATGTTATATGGGTGTGTGTGTGTGTGTGTGTGTGTGTGTGTGTGTATGTGTGTACGTGTATCACTTACTGTACCACTGGGTGGCGAAATCTTCTAGCACTCTCTTTTCCATCATATATACATGGGATCCTCAAATAAAAGAGGAGGTATATTAGCAGAGATCCTGTGTATTCAGCCAAAAATACCTGAAAATAAAACATGATTTAGATTAAACAATAAAAAATAGATGTTAAGGTTCATTTGTGTCTATGAGTATTAGCCTACTGCATAAATTAGTGAAATAGGTGATTTTTTAACCTGATTAATGATATTGCAAATAACGACTTCCTTGGAAGAACCAGGGGGAGAAAGCCTAATATATGTAGAGTTAATTTAGAATAAAAATAAATATTGAACCTAATAAACTGGTTTTCTTCTTCAGATATAGTAAAAAGGAGATTTTATTTTAATAAACAAACCATTATTAATGTATTTTTCTGTGTATTTCCCAGTGCAATACACACTTAATCTTCTGTAAAAACTGTCCCTGTCAATAAATTGAATGAGCTAGAGTATCTTTTTTCTTTTTCTTTTTCTCTTTCTTTTCTTCCCTGCCTTACCCTCCATGGGCCTGTCAGCTTGAATCCATTGATTTGACTCTACTTTGAATGGAAACAATTCAGTCTTCTCTATTAGAAATTTTATACTTTAATTATAATTAGTCTAGTTGTGTGGTTAAAAGAATTAACCTTTGAGTGCTTGAGCTGAGTGGGGGTAACTGTATTTGTACTATAGAGAGACACTAACAATATTTGGAAAGGTAATTGAAAACCAAGACCAAGTGATTGCAAAATATTAATTGGCTAACTGGTCTAAATTTGGTAAATGTTTGATTTTTTAGTGCCAAACTCATGTTAAATTTCCTCTGAAGTATTTAGACAGAGTAGGCAAAGTAATTTACTTTGGAGTGTTCAAAGAGAAAAAAAAATACAACTTAACAATAATAAATATGACTTCCATTAACTATTTTGTCTTCATCTGCTACCACTTTTTTAAGAAAAAATTTAAATCTGCACCTTTACTCAAAAATGCAGTTAGCTGTGCACATTGGTTAGAAATCATGTTCACATCTCTGTTGAGAAGATTGTTGGAATGAATAATATAGATGCATGGTTTCATATATATTCACATACATATATGTGTGTAATTATTTGAAGGTTATATATATATGTAATTACACACAAATACATAAATAATAATTTACATGTGGAGGTTTCTTCAGTTACAATTCTGCCTTTTAGAAATATATATATTTTCTCATGTGCCAAGAAAGATTTGTGTGAGAGAAGTAAAAACAATGCAACTTCTGATCAATTCATTATAAAAAGCAATCTGATAGGAGAGACTGTAGTAATTTATGGCTTACAAAATGCCTCATTATTCAGATATAAAGAAAATGTTTGCCATTTGTGAATGTGTAATGATAGAATGCCAAAACTCTGGAATAATGAAGAGGGTAATTGTTTTAGTACAATAAAAATTAAAAAAATAATTATTTCAACAGCAATTGATCTAGTGAAGTCAAATTTGAGCAAATTCTCTAAGAATATATCAGGAATATAAAATGTTGTGAACGATAGTTAACATGGACCAAATATCACTCTTTATTAACTTAATAAAAATGCTAACACAAATCTGAAGTTTCTTTGGATGAGAGGAAATTAAACCATAATCTTATCTCAATCATCTCTCAAAAATAATTCAGGAGAGCCAACTAGTATATAAAATATGTTTTAGAAGACTTAATATTTTATAAAGAATATTTTTCTGCTAGAATATGGAGGGTTATGAATAATATGTCCTGAAAGCACTAGAGAATGATAAGTAAATTTTGGACAATGCATTTAAAAAAAATATTTCAGTGCAAATAGGAGAAAGGAGAAAAGATGATTTATTAATCTTAGAAAGTAATCAGAAAATAGGTCAAGATGAGGAAAACGAGGGCTAAACAGACAAATACTACTATGGTCTTCTGAAAATGGAACTGGTCTTTTCTACTAAATAAGGGGAAGTAAAACAAAATCAAAACCAAATACAATCAAATAAACAGATAAGCAGGCATAAACAGACCATGTACATCACAAGAACTTACAAAGACTAGAAACTCCCCTATAATACAAAATTCTACTGAAGATTCTATATTCTAAAGAGGCAGATATACCTTTTTCTTATTTTGAAGATAAACACTACATTGAAATTTCAATTTATTTCTGTTATCAAATTCTGTTTATATTTTCTCTTTCAAAAAGTTAACTGTGTTAAACTAATCTTTTGTTTTGAATACAGAATTCATTATTTGTACTACGCAAGCAAGGAAACTGGCAGTCTTTGAAACCTCAGTGGAATCTTCAATGTGATATATGTATAAATTGAAAAAGGTAATATTCTGCTTAAAAAAAGTGAGGCTGCAATTGTGAATTGGTTAGATGTGCTTAAACTGTGCTTAATGCATTTCATTTTATCTTGGAAAAAAATAGTGCTATCATTATTAGAGTGTTTTTGGATTTGCTATCACGTTTTCTAAAATTGCTATAAGCAGTTAAAAAATGTATATTTCAGAATTGTTGAAAACAAAATAAAGTAGTTTTAACCTTAATCTCCTGAAGATAAGGATGTTACATAAAGTTTTGGAAGCATTTATCAGTTGTAATACAACAATAACACTTTGTACTTAATGAATACTGTTGAAATTAGTATCATGTCAGATAGGGATCATGTTTATTTCTATTCTAGATAATTCAAACACAAAATACTAATGAGTGTAGTGAGAAAAACTGATGAAAATATTTTAAAAAGTTTTTTTCAGTCTTCAGAGATTTAATATCATTGAGGAATTGGAAGGTCAAGGATTTTGAAATGGGGGATCCAGAGAGGAGATTGAATCTTGCATAGGAAGCCTCATATAAGCCTGATAAAAAGAACAGATTTTTGATGGGGTCTGGGAATGAAAAAACAAAAACAGCTGTTCATCATCTCCAAAGGATGAAGGTGGCCTCATAAAACTGTCTCTACAGATTCTAAAACTCATCCTAAAATCATTTCAGTTATTGATTGGATCAAGATGACTTGGATCCAATAATGCAATTCATTCATTTGGAAGATGGTAACTTATCTTTGAAATCAGATAAAAATCACCTTAGATGTCAGTTATCATTAAAATTTTAAACATACATTTTCTGCATTTAGAAATATGCAGGTATACAAAGACTAAACAGACTGTGAGCAAAACCAAGAGAAATAGCAAAAATAAAACAAATTGAAGATACACACGACAGGAATATCAGACACAAACTTTAACAAAAACTATCTTTCATGTGTTAAAATAAATGAAAGATAAGGTTGAGATTTTCAGATATGTAAAATTTTTGAAAAGAAAAATATTGAAATGTAATATAAAATTTAAAAGAAGAATTTAAAGAGAATAATGGACAAGCAATACTTGAATAGAAAACAGTAGCTAATTTTTCAAATTATATGCATGTATGTTTGTGCTCATGAATACACTAAACCAACAACTTAGATAAAACTATTGCAAGATAAATAAAAATATAATTTTAATTGTGTGTATCATAGTCAAATAGCTGATAACAAAACCAAACAAGAATTGTTTAGAAAAGACACATTACTTTCAAAGGAATAAAGTTGACTTTTCAACAGAAACAATGGAATTCAGAAATTAAAACAATAAAATATTGCGAAGTTAAGAAAAAAGAATTGCCAACGTAAACTTATTTTTATGTAAAAATGTTCTTTAATGATGAAAGTTAATAAGGACATGTTAAAATAAACAAAAATGGAGATAATTCATCAATGACAGAACTACAATAAAACACTAAAGATGTTCTTCAGGGAGAAGGATACCAGATGTAAGCTCAGCATTAGAAGAAATAACTAAATTGCAGCAAAAAGGATAAGTCTAAAGGATAAGGTATTTGTTAGATAAAATGTTAGTAATGTATTTGCATTTAACATGTATAGAAAATTATAACAAAACCATGAAAAATGAGTCAGGAGGAGCTCAAATATAAAGTCATTCAACTTTATAATCAATATTTATGAAGCATTTTTACATTAATAAAATCAAATGTAAAAACGTATATTAGCATTTAATATCTCAAGGGTACACTCTGTAATATCTTTGGTAACCCCTAGAATTAGGAAAATAGAAGATATAAATACCAAAATAACACAAAGATAATAGAAAAGAGAGCATGACAATTAATTCAAAATAAGGTGAGAAAAAAGAAAAAAGGGTTATAGAACACATAAGACAAATTGAAGAAAATTAGATTTAGAGATTAAAAATGTGGAATTTACAATACAAATAGACTATCATTAAAGTGTAAAACATAAAACTATTAAACTCATAAGAAAACACAGGAGAGAAACTCCAGGACATAGAATTAAGTTGAAGGATTCTTATATATGAAAGCAAAAGCATAATCTTTAAAAGAAAACCTTGATAAATTAGATTGCATTAAAATTGAAAACCATTCTTTCAGTGAAAAGTTCTGTTAAGATGATGAAAAGACAAGTTAAAGAATGAGAGAAAATATTTCCAAACCACATATACAAGGACTCGTTTCTAAATTATATGAAGAATTCTCAAAACTCAACACTGTGTCCCAGATAATTTTTTTAAAAAGTTCATACAAATACCTCTAATATTCATTGCAGGTTTATTTGTAATAGGAAAATACTAAAAAAACACCCAAATTTAATCCAAAGAGTAAATGGTTAAACAAAGTCCATTCCATCCATATAACTGAATACTACTTGCCAATGTAAAGGAACCAATTTTTGATAGAAACAAAAATCAGGATGGATTTCAAGGACACTATGCTTACAGAAAACTAAACATCAATCTCAAAATAGTGTTTAAATCATTTTATAGAGCATTCTCCACATGACAAAAATAGGGAGATGAAGAACATGTCAGTGGTTACTCCAGGATAGGAAAAAGTATATGTAAGTATGCAAAGATAACAGGAAGAAGTTCTTTCTTAAGGATGAAGCAATTCTCTATCTTGACATTGGTGTTAGATACATGAACTTAAACAAGGGATTAATTGCATAGAATTACACGTTAACACATACACACATGAATTAATACAAAAATGATGAAAACTGCATAACTTTTAATTAATCAACACTATTCATATAATTAGAATTGTTATATTATCATATTAATCCTTTATCCTAAGGTTTTTAGTAAGTTAAATGAGGCAAGATTTTTCTCAATATTTTGTAACATACTGTTAGTTGGAGAAAAATATTAACATCTTAATTTTAACCTTGTTAAATTAAATAGATTATTTCCCCAAAAATCTATGAAATGTTTTATTGTAGGAACAGATTTTCGTATTTTTCAATGTACAAGAAAGTCATATGTGGTAAAACATTACTTTTGTTGTATAGTTTAGTGGATACAAAATGGGTGCAATTGCAATGTAATGTGTATATTTTTAGCATTTAATAGAACTGACTCATTTGGAGAGAAAGAATGTGTGATCCAAGGGGTTGATTTAAAAATATCTAGCTTATTTGCAGAGTTCTCTTTGTCACATAGATGATTTTCCTCTCAAATAAACTATACTTTTCTAGTACAACTGCCAAATAATTCCACTTTAGTGTTTTCTTCTCAGTGCTTATGCAAGTGATGAAGCTGAAATTTCTAATGATTTAATGGTTTAATGCTGCTCACCCTGACACAATTTCTGTAAACAGAGTTCCCTTTTCGTCATAAATGTGAACAAAGACCCTGTGAATACTTTAACCTTCGAAGACCAAACACTCTTTTCTAAAATGTCTTTAAGCAAAAGTCTGTAGACATCACATTTAAGTACAGTATTAAAACTTTATTTGCAAATTCATGCATCTTCTATAGGTTGTTTTCTAAACATTAAAATATGCTTCACAAGAATTCATAAGATTCTAAACTCAATCGTTAGTGGTACAAATTAGTACTCAAA
>NW_022292057.1:0-12595 GCF_002776525.5 Piliocolobus tephrosceles
GTGGCCCAGGCAGTGAAGTGGAGACGTGAAAGCGAATGCTGTCTTCAGGGAATAGTAACAAGAACGGCATGGCCAGTCTCTATGGCACTCAGAGGAGATAACCTAACGGAGACAAATCTATGAAGAGTATTAGGAGCTAGATAATGAAGCAAATCTTACGCCTTGCTAAGAAACTTGGCTGGCTCATAAACAAGACATTATACTGCATTAGAAAGCAGAATGGATTCCAAATATTGAAACCATGAACTTCTCTAGGTACTTACCTCAAGAATATAATGGTATTATAAAGATATAGAATGAAGTCATCTGCTTTAGGGCCCATTATTCTCTCTGAGTCATGAATTTTGATGTGAAAACAAAAATTCACTAGTAAAACATGCTTTAGTAGCAATGATAATATGAAAAGACATTTTCCACATCATTCCTCGTGGAAAAATAGATGGCTTTTAATTCCCCCTTTTGAATAATATATGTTCATATTAGCACATGTTAGCATATGTTGTCTCCAAGAAAATAAATTTGGATGTTTATTCAATGAACTTTCTAATAAAAATCTTCAGATATGGTAGGTAATATTTTACTATTTTCAGTTTCTTATTTGTGAGCATTCATTATTAAACAATGATTTGAATTCCAGCTCTGGAGTCCATATTCTGTACTGTCTGTGTAATGTCCATTACTGTGAATTCCTCTCAGTCTCTTTCCACCTCAGTAAAATGGCAATAATATCTGCCTGGCAACATTAAATATTGCTTCATTAAATGTATTTCATGAGTCATCAGTCTTATTCTCTTGATCAACCTTTATGCATACCTTACCTACAAAGAGTTGGGGTGTAGACGAGGTCTGTGGAGTGAGCAGGCTCTGGGTTACTCAGAAACTGAACCATACCCTAGAAGCACCATGTGCTTTATCGGTGTTTATTTGATTTGCATAAGCTCAGAACACTTTTAAGAGAAAGAAAACAAGTATTGCCTTGTATTCTTTTATTTTTATATTACTTGAACATACAAATGTAAACCTCTCATGATAATCTTTATCCAACAAAAAATACAAGTAAAAACCTTAAATTTTAAATCACTAAGGATAATTCAATATAACTTAGGGTACTGACATTTCTGCCTAAAAGGAGCTCAATAAAGTATTTTAAAAATACATACAAGAACATCAACCTGACTGTTGATATTCAGATTTTGTTGTGTTTGGCATTCCTGTACAATCATTGGCCACCAAGTTACGGTTCCATTTTCCCACTGTTTTTCTCCCTATGATCCTATAGTTAAATATTTTTATAGTGCTTCTACATGTCGTTTTGCATTAAACCAACTTAAGTGTATTATGTCTACATTGAATCTGTCTCTATTTTTATTAGTCAGTGATAAAGTAGTATTTTATGCATCAATATAACCTGAAATATAATATTGGAAATTACCTAGAAGTGCTTATCAATATAGTTGATACTCTAATAATTGCATTATGCTTTTGTTAATATTCCATTTTAGTATAACAGTATACAATTAAACATATGGATTATCCATGGACACTAAAATTATTTCAGATAGTCATGAAGGTTACAGAGAAATCTAGTGTAAGAAATAGTGGTCTAAAATAACTAAGGTAATATGATGCTTAGGAATGAAAGGATTTTTGAGCAATATTTGATAGTTTCAAAAAGTATTTTGCTCTTAGCAGCATCTCCATATTTTTTTAATTTTTTATTTCAGTTTTTATTATGTATTATTCTTTAGATAGAGTCTCATCATTCACCCACGCTGGAGTGAACTTTTTAAAATTTTAACTGATATATAACAGATGTACATATTTTGAGGGTAATTTGATAAATTCACATGATGTGTAATGATCAAATTAGCTAAATCAGGATACCCATCACCTTAAATATTTCTCTTTATGCTAGGAACATTTAAATTAGTCTCTTCTTGCTATTTTGAAAAGTACAATAGATTAATGCTAACTATAGTCACCCTACTGAACTATTGAACACTGGGTCTTATAGCTTCTAACTGTATATTTGTACCCATTAATCAAACTCCCTTCATCTTTGCCTACCTCTTTTGGCCTCTCATAACTACAAATCTAGTACCTTCATGGGCTCCACCATTTTAACTCCCACTTATGAATGAGGACATGCAATATTTATCTTTCTGTGCTTGGCTTATTTTACTTAATTTCAGTTCTATTCATGTTGCTGTAAATGACATAATTTTATTATTTTTATGTTGAATTATGTACCCTAGTGTAGTTCATATCACCTTTCTTTGTCCATTTAACCATTGATGGGCACTTAAGTTGATTCCATATTTTGTCTTATGAATAGTTCCGCAAAACCCAGGGGAGTGTAGACAGCCCTTGGATATATTAATTTCGTTTTTTGGCTATATGCCCACTAGTATAATTGCTAGATCATATGATAGTTACAATAAAAAACCCTCAATAAACTGGGTATAGAAGGAACATACCTCAACAAAATAAAGTCACCTCAATAATATTTCCTGTAGTGGCTGTACTAATTTTCACTCCCACCGACAGAGTACAACAGTTCCTTTCTTCCACATCCTCACCACCATTTATTATTCCCTGTCTTTTCAACAAAAGCCATATTAACTAGGGTGAGATAATATCTCATTGTTGTTTTGATTTGGATTCATCTGATGATTAATGATGTTGAACATTTTTTCATATACTTATTGACCATTTGTATGTCTTATTTTGAGAAATGTCTGTTTAGACTTTTGCTCAATTTAAATAAAAGTATTTGGTGTTTTTGCTATTGAGTTGTTTGAGTTTCTTTTATATTCTGGTTATTAATCCCTTGATGATACAGAGTTTGCAATTAGGTTATTGTATTCTGTAGGTTGTCTCTTTTCTTCATATCTTTTGCTGTGCAGAAAATTTTGAAGTGATCTCATTTGCCTATTTTTTTGTTGCCTTTAGTTTTCTTGTATTAATTGCATAATTTCAGGCCTGAGATTTGTCTTTAATCTCTTTTGTTTTATTTTTGCATATGGGGAGAAGAGGAATATAGTTTCATTTTTCTGCATATGGTTATCAATTTCCACACCAGTATTTATTTAAGAGAAGGATACAAAATCAATGTGCAAAAATCACAAGCATTCCTATACACCAGTAACAGACAGCCAAATCATGAATGAAGTCTCATTCACAATTGCTTCAAAGAGAATAAAATACCTACACATCCAACTTACAAGGGATGTGAAGGACCTCTTCAAGGAGAACTACAAACCGCTGCTCAATGAAATACAAGAGGACGCAAACAAATGGAAGAACATTCCGTGCTGATGGATAGGAAGAATCAATATTGTGAAAATGGCCATACTGCCCAAGGTAATTTATAGATTCAATGCCATCCCCATCAAACTACCAATGACTTTCTTCACAGAATTGGAAAAACTACTTTAAAGTTCATGTGGAACCAAAAAAGAGCCCACATTGCCAAGACAATCCTAAGCCAAAAGAACAAAGCTGGAGGCATCACGATACCTGACTTCAAACTATACTACAAGGCTACAGTAACCAAAACAGCATGGTATTGGTACCAAAACAGAGATATAGACCAATGGAACAGAACAGAATCCTCAGAAATAACACCACACATCTACAACCATCTGACCTTTGACAAACCTGACAAAAACAAGAAATGGGGAAAGGATTCCCTATTTAATAAATGATGAAGAGAAAACTGGCTAGCCATATGTAGAAAGCTGAAATTGGATTCCTTCCTTACACCTTACACAAAAATTAATTCAAGATAGATTAGAGACTTAAATGTTAGACCTAAAACCATAAAAACTCTAGAAGAAAACCTAGACAATACCATTCAGCACATAGGCATGGGCAAGGACTTCGTGTCTAAAACACCAAAAGCAATGGCAACAAAAGCCAAAATTGACAAATGGGATCTCATTAAACTAAAGAGCTTCTGCACAGCAAAGAAACTACCATCAGAGTGAACAGGCAAACTACAGAATGGGAGAAAATTTTTGCAATCCTACTCATCTGACAAAGGGCTAATATCCAGAACCTACAAAGAACTTGAACAAATTTGCCTTTGTCAAAACTGAATTGGCTTTAAATGTGTGGATTTATATCTGGGTTCTCTATTATGTTCCATTGTTCTGTGTGTCTGTTTTCACCCCAGTAGCATGCTGATTTTGTTGCTTTATCCTTGTAAAATATTTTGAAATCAGGTATTCAAACACCTCTGCTTTTGTCCTTCATGTTCAGGATTGCTTTGGCTATTTGAAGCCTTTTGTGGATCGACATAAATTTTAGGCTTTTTTTTTCTATTTCTCTGAAGAATGTCATTGGTATTTTGATAGGGATGTTTTTGAATATGTATATTGCTTTGAATAATATTTTCATTTTAACAGTATTAATTTTTCCAATAATTAGCATAAACCATCATTTTTTGTTGCCTCTTCAATTTATTTCATTATTGTTTGATAGTATTGTTTTTGTATAGTATAGTTCTTTCACATATTTTTTTTTTTTTCTTTTTTTTTTTGAGATGGAATCTTGCTCTGTAACCTAGGCTGGAGTGCAGTGGCACAATGTTGGCTCACTACAACTTCCGCCTCCCAGGTCCTGGTTCAAGTGATTCTCCTGCCTCAGCCTCCCAAGTAGCTGGGATTACAAGCATGCACCATCGTGCCTAGCTAATTTTTGTATTTTTAGTAGAGATGGGGTTTTACCATGTGGGCCAGACTGCCCTTGAACTCCTGACCTCATGATCTGCCTGCCTCAGCCTCCCAAAGTGCTGGGATTACCAGTGTGAGCATCCACACCCAGCCCACATCTTTGGTTAAATTGAATCCTAGGTATTTTATATTATTTCTAGCTATTGTGATCAGGAATGCTTTGTTGATTTCTTTTCAGATTGTTTGCTTTTGGAGTACATAAATGCTACTGATTTTTGTATCCTGTAATTTTATTGAAATGAGCAGTTCCAACAGTTTTTGGTGGACTCTTTAGGCTCTTATAAGATCATGTCAGACAAACAAACTTAATTTGACTTCTTCCATTCCAATTTCCATGCTCTTTATTTGTTTCTGTTGTAGGATTGCTCTGGTGAGTAATTCCAGTATTATGTTGAATAAAAGTGGTGAAAGCAAATTTTTCTTGTTCCAGATCTTAGAGAAAAGGTTTTCAGTTTCTTCCCTGTTCAGCAGGACACTGGCTGTGGCTTTGTCACATATGGCTTTTATTATTTTGAGTTTCTATACCCAGTTTGTTGAGGGTTTATTTTTTAATCATAAAATGATATTGAATTTTATAAAATTATTTTTGGTGTATATTTGAAATGATTGTATTGTTTTGTTCTTGGATCTGTTAAAATGTTTTATCATGTTTATTGCATTGCAATCAATAATAGTGCAACTATTGATTTATGGAACCATCCTTGCATCCCTAGGATGAATCTCACTTAATCATGGTGAATAATCTTTCTAATGTGTTGTTAAATTGAGTTTCCTTGTATTTTTTATTGAGAATTTTTATATCTATGTTAATCAGTTATATTGGCCTGTAGTTTATTTATTTTTCTTTGTTGTTGTTGTGTCCTAGTTTGATATTAGTTATCAAAATAGTGCTGGCTTTGTAGAATGAATTTGGAAGCAGTATCTCCCCGTCTTTTTTTTTTTTTTTTTTTGGAAAAGTTTGAGTAGAATTGGTATTCTTATTAAATGTTTGGTAGAATTCAGCATTAAAGTGATCAGGTCCTGGGCTTCTCTTTGATGGGGGACATTTTATTATAACTTTAATTTTGTTTCTCTTTATTGGTTTATAGGAGTTTATTTTACCTCTTCATAGTTCCTTCTTGGTAGGTTGTGTCCAAGAATTTATGAATTTCTTCTAAGTTTTCCAATATGTTGGCATAAAATTGTTCCCAGTAGTGTCTAATGATTTTTTTTTTTTTTTTTATTTCTGTAGTCTGTTTTATGTCATCTTTTTCACTTCTGATTCTATTTGGGTCTTCTCTTTTTTATAGTTAAGTTTTGCTGATTTTAGTTTTCAAGAAAAAGCTTTTTCATTTATATAGTTTTCTGTATTTTTTATTTTCATTTATTTCTGGTCTGATTTAATTCTTTCTTTCCACTAATTTTGGATTTGGTTTGTTCTCGATTTTCTAGTTCCTTGAGGTGTATCATTAGGTTGTTTAGTTAAAGTCTATTTTTATTCAAATATTTATTGCTATAAACCTCATGCCTAGTACTACTCTTGCTGTTTCTCAGACTTCTTATGTTGTCTTTTAAGAACTTTTCAAATTTTCCTTCTTCATTTATTCATTGACCCATTGGTCATTCAGGAGCATGTTGTTTAGTTTTGATGTGTTTGTGTAGTTCTTGAGTTTTCTCTTACTATGTATTTCTACTTGTATTACAGTGTGTTCAGAAGAAATATTTAATATTATTTCTATTTTTTTGAATTTATTGACATTTGTTTTGTGGCCTAAGATATAGCCTGTTCTGAAAACATTTCCATGTGTTGATAAAAAGAATGTTTATTCTGTTGCCATTGGGTGAAACGTTCTGTAAGTTTCAGTTATTCCTATTTGATCTAGTGTGTAGTTTAACTCTGATGTTTCCTTGTGGACATTCTGTTTTCGTGATCTGTCCATTACTGTAAGTAGTGTGTTGAAGTTTTCAATGGTTACTAAATTGCAGTCTGTATCTTCCTTCAGATGAATTAGTGTTTTTTTAATATACTTTTGTGCTTCAGTGTTGTGTGCATTAGTATTTATATTGGATATATCCTCTTGCTGAATTGAAATATTTATCATTATGTAGTGACATTTTTCTCTTTTACAATCTTGACTTCTAGTCTGTTTTATCTAAACATAGCTACCCTTATTTTTCTTCGTATCCACTAGAATGGAATATCTTTTTTCTTTCTATCCCTTTACTTGCAGTCTATGTGTGTCTATACAGGTGAAATGGATTTCTAGTAGACAGTATAGTTGGTTCTTGTTTCTTTATTCAATCAGCCACTCTTTTTTATAACTGGGAAGTTAAGTTCAATTACATTCAATGATGTTAGTGGTAATACACAAGGACTTACTGCCTTTTTTTTTTTTTTTTTTTTTTTTGCTTGTTTTATATTTCATTTGAAACTCTTTTGTCCCTTTTTTCATTTTTTTAATTGTGGTTAAGTGATTTTATCTGGTAGTATATTTTAATTCAGTGCTTTTTATTTTTAAGGTATCTATTGCAGGTTTCCGTATTGTGGTTACCACGAGGTTTACAAAACCTATTATAGACGTAATAAGTCATTTTACAGAGATGTCAACTTATAAAAAAAGAACAAAAAATGTTTAAAACTAACTATATTTTAACTCCATTACCCCCAACATTTTGACTTTTTGTTGTCTCAATTTACATATTTTAATATTGTCTATCTCTGAAAAGGTTTCTCTATTTTTGGTTTTGATAATATTTGTCTTTTAGGCTTCATATTAGAGATAGGAGTGGATTGCATCTCACAAAATACAGCATTAGAGTATTATAAGGTGGTCTATTTAGTTAACTTTTTCTGCAGGATTTATACCTCTAAATATCTTTTTGCAATGTGTTTTCTTTTTTTCTTTCAGATTGAAGCACACTCTTTAGTATTTCTTGGAAGGTGGGTCTGCTGGTGATAAATTCTCTCAACTACTTGTCTGTGAAACATTTTCTCCCTCCTTTATATTTGAAGACCAGCTTTGCTGGATACAGTATTTTTGAATGGTAGTGTTTTATTTGTCTTTTTTTCTCTCAGTACTTTGAAAATGTTATCCCATTATCCGTATGATTTCCATTGAGATATCTGTTGCCACATTAATTGGAGCTCCTTTATAGGTTATTTGCTTCTTTTATCTTGCTACCTTTTGGATCCTTTCTTTGTCCTTGACTTTGAAGAGTTTGATTACTAGTCCAAGAAATCTGCCTTGGTCTACTCTTATTTAGGATGAATGTCTTTGGTATTCTCTGATCTTCTTGTATCTGGATATTTATATCATTCTCAAGTTTTGGAAAGGTTTTGTCATTATATCTTTGAATAAGCTTTCTTTTCCTTCTTCTTGCTAAATTCCCTCTTGAATATCAGTTATCCTTAGTTCTGGCCTTTTTGAGGTATTTTTCTATATTCTTTAGGCAATCTATACTGTTTCCCTTTTTATTCTTTTGTCACTTTTTTCCCCTATGTGTTTTCAGATATCCTAATTTTGAGCTCACTGATTCTTCTTCTGAATTCATTTTGATATTGGAGGCTTTTAATATGTTTGCCAGTTTAGCAATTGTATTCTTCAGTTCTAAGAATTCTGCTTGATATTTTAAAATTATTTTAATATTGTTGCTAAATTTCTCAATAAATGTATGAATTGCTTTTCTGTGTTATCTTGGAGATCACTGAGTTTCCTTAAAATTGCTACTTTCAATATTTGGTCATAGAGCTCACATATCGCAATCTTGTAAGGGTTAGTCACTGCCTCCTTGTTTCGTTAATTGGAGGTGGTCTTTTTTGTCTGGTTTATTTTGATTTTTCACTTGGATAGGTTTGCTTAGTCTTTGTAATTTACCAGTTGAGTTTCTTTATTTTACCTCCTGCTGGGTCTCTGTCTCCTTTTTGACATTAGACGTATGTTTCACCCAGGTTTGCTTTGGCTCTAGTAACTGATGAGAGTACTGCCTCTTTCAAATGGTAGAAGTCCCTAAGGAGATATCCCAGTAGTGTGGGAAGGCTGGCTAATGGTTCATGCCCAGGGGAAATAAGGAGTGTACCTTCTATAGCACAGTGCTTCTGAAAAGACTATCTGATTTGGTGTATCTTTTTACCTATTTATAGAGCAAAGTTTTAGGGCTGGGGATAGTAATCGCATTCTCTGCCTGGCAGGTAAAGCTTTCCTGCCAGGGAACCAAGATGGTTGGAAAGCTGGTTGTCATAAGAGACTTACTTGTAGAAATTGTGAGTCAGGGGAAAACGCTTGCACACTTGGTGCCAAGCAGATTGGAGGCTTGATACCACAAATATGACAATCCAATTATTTTACCATCTCCTTGGAGATTTCACTTCACTGTGTCTGTGGGAACTGACTCATCCTCATATTTCAGATTTGTTTTATTACTGGTGATAATGCGTCTGGAACTGGTGGGTTCTTGGTCTCACTGACTTCAAGAATGAAGCCACGGACCCTCGCGGTGAGTGTTACAGTTCGTAAAGATGGTGTGTCCGGAGTTGATTCCTTCAGATGTTCAGATGTGTCTGGAGCCTCTTCCTTCTGGTGGGTTCGTGGTCTGGCTGAGAGGAGTGAAGCTGCAAACCTTGGCAATGAGTGTTGCAGCTCTTAAAGGTGGGGCATCTGGAGTTGTTCATCCTTCCCAGTGAGTTGGTGGTCTTGCTGGCTTCAGGAGTAAAGCTGGAGACCTTTGCCATGAATATTACAGCTCTTAAAGGCAGCATGGACCCAAAGAGTGAGCAGCAGCAAGATTTATTATAAAGAGCGAAAGAATCGAGCTTCCATAGTGTGGAAGGGATCCAGGAGGGTTGCCTCTGGCTGACTCAGGCAGCCTGCTTTTATTTTCTTATCTGACCCCACCCACATACTGCTGCTTGGTCCATTTTACAGAGAGGTGATTGGTCCATTTTGACAGAGTGCTGATTGGTGCATTTACAATCCCTGAGCTAGACACAGAGTGCTAGACAGAAAAGTCTTCCAAGTCACTACTAGGTTAGCTAGACAAAGAATACTGATTGGTGTATTTACAAACCCTGGGCTAGACCCAGAGTGCTGATTGGTGTATTTACAAATCCTGAGCTAGACACAGAGTGCTGAGTGGTACATTTACAATCCTTTAGCTAGACACAGAGTACTAGACAGAAAAGTACTCCAAGTCCCCACTAGGTTAGCTAGATACAGAGTACTGATTGGTGTATTTACAAACCCTGAGCTAGACACAGAGTGCTGACTGGTACATTTACTATCCCTTAGCTAGACATAAAAGTTCTCCAAGTCCCCACTAGACTCAGGAACCCAGCTGGCTTCATCTAGTGGAGCCCACACCAGGGCTGCAGGCGGAGCTGCCTGCCAGTCCCAGCTGTGCCTGCACTCCTCAGCCCTTGGGCAGTCATGGGACTGGGAGTCAAGGAGCAGGGGGCGGCGCCCATCGGAGAGGCTCTGGGCGCAGGAGCCCACTGAGGAGGGAGGGGCTTGGACATGGCAGGCTGCAGGTTGGGAGCCCTTCCCTGTGGGGAGGCGGGGAGGTGGCTGAGGCCCGGTGAGAATTCAAGCATGGTGCATGCGGGCTGGCAATGCTGGGGGACCCGGCGCAACCTAGGCAAGTGCTGGTCTGGGTGCTAAGTCCCTCACTGCCCTGTGCTGGCAGTGCTGGCGGCCACCACAAGCAGAGAGAGGCTCCCACAGTGCAGTGGTGGGCTGAAGGGCTCCTCAAGCGCAGCCAGAGTGGACGCCAAAGGTGAGGAGGCACTGTGAGGACTGCTAGCACATTGTCACCACTCAATAATATTAGTGCTGGATATTTGTTTTTGATGATCTGTGGTGGGGAATAAAGCCAATTTGCATATATCCTGCTACTTTGGAACTTGAAAGTTCCAGTATCTTCATAAAATAAGATAATATAAATGTTTTAAGAAAATTCTCAGGTTACCTTTTAGATAACATTCAGAAGATATTTAGATTTTTAAGAAATAAAAGTTTTATTTTTTGTACCATAGAAAATCATTCTCATTTTTTTCTGTAGGCACTGAGAAATATTTCATAAAAGCAATTAGTTTTGTTTTGAATTTTGAGTTCATGAAACATGTTTTGTCATTTCAGTGGCTAAAACTTACTTGATATAGAACATCCTAATTGATGTCTTACAAAGAACATTTTTTCTTAAATTTAACTTTCATATTGTGAGTCCCTCCCTCCCTCAGGAGGGAAACAAAAGAGTGGAATATGTGTCTGGTCTTCTGATTTTCCAAAAGGCTGTCTAAAGAACTGGTTTCTGTCTTGCCTGACTTAGAGTATTGACAAGGAGACAGCATACTTTGGATATCTTGGACCACTGAGAATAAAAGAGTACAGGGAGACTTGTTGCTGCGGCACCACAGAACCTGCAGTACTGCGGGCAAACACCAGAAATAACCAGAGATTACCAGCTCCTAAAAAGAAAACTAGCAGCTCCCTCTAATTGGGGTTACATGCATAGACATGGAGAAGCTTCAACCCCCCACCAACAGGTTTTATAGGTCCCCAGAATCTCTAGTCAGATTGCCTGTTAAAGATGTTACCAAGTATGAAGCTAGCCCATAAGAACTTGCAGAAGAATATATTTTTCTAACACATAAATCTAGGTGACCAAAAGTACAAGGCAAATGAGACAAAACAGCAACAACAAACAAACCAGAGAATCAAAGCTTAGCAAAAAAACAGCAAGAACAAAAGTCTCTGGGAACTAATCCCCCAAAAATGGAGATCTCTGAATTACCTGACAAATAATTCAAAATATTTATTGTTTAAAGAAATTCCATAATCTACAAGAGAATGCAGATGAGCAATTAAACAAAATCAGGAAAATAATTTAAAAACAAAATAAGATCATTAAAAAAGAAATAGAATATATGCAAAAGAACCAAATTCTGAAGCCGAAGAATACAATAAGTGAATTGAAAGCTTTACTAGGAGTCAAAAGCAGAATAGCAGAAATCAGTGAACGTGAAGATAATTCATCTAAAATTATTACATCAGAGAAGAATAGTTTTCTTTAGTAGAAAAGTAAAGAAAGCTTAAATAATTTTTTACTTTCAAGCCAACCAATATATCCATTATGAAAATTTGAGAAGCGAGAAAAGAACAGAATGATTATGTGAAGAAATAATGATCAGAAAGTTCAGAAAGGAATGGACATTCAAATTCAAAATTCTTAAAGAATTGTAAATAGGACAAATACACAGAGATTCATACCTAGGAACATTATCATCAAATTCACAAACTTCAAAAGACAAATAGAATTTGAAATTAGCAAGAGAAAGGTGACTCATAACATAAAAGAAAGCTTCTATATAAGTATCAGCAGGTATCTCAGCAGAATAATTTCAGGCTAGAGGAAGTGAAATATTCAAAATGCTGAAAGAAAAAAATTAATTTTATACTGAAAATAGTATATCCAGCAAAACTGTTATTCAGAGAAAAGGGGAAAATGAATACTTTCTTAGGTAAACAAAACCTGAGAGAGTTCATCACCACTGCACTTTTATTATAAGAAATGCTAATGGCAGTCTTGCAATCTGAAGTAAAGGGGAACTAGACAGAAACACGAAATCTCATGAAAATATAAAGCTCACTACTCCAGGTAAATATGTAGACAAATACAGAATACTGTATTATTGCCATAGTGGTGCATAAAACATTTTTAATTTTTATATAGAATTTGAAAGACAAAGGCATAAAAAGAACTCACTCTAAATGTGTTATTAGAAGTACTTCATATATAGATATAATTTATGGTATCAATAAAATGGGAGTGAAGATATATGAAAGGAAATGTTTTTTTGTGTATGATTGAAGATTTTTTTTCTGCTC
>NW_022292059.1:0-1142 GCF_002776525.5 Piliocolobus tephrosceles
CTTCTCCCTGGCCTAGGTGGCCCACTGGCTTCAGTGCCCAGAACTACTCTCCTCTTGGGCTCTCCACTGCCCCCAGTAGCTGGCATCAGGCTCAGCCTGACCCAGGCTAATTAAACCCTCCCCCAGCCCAGAGGAGGCTCTGGCTCCAGCTCTAGACTTTTTTCCCTGGAGGGACAGAGCTAATTAACCGAAAGGGTTTAATTAATCAATTAGCGTGGCCTCCAGACCCCTCCACTTAGCTGTGGCTGTGGCAGATATTTATAAACAGGAGCTGCCAGACCCTTCTCTGGCTGGAACCTGACAGAGGGGAGGGCAGGCGATCATGGTGGGCACAGGAGCAGTGAACACGGCTGCAGAGGCAGGAGATCCTGTCAGAGCTGCAGAAGTGCTAGCCCCAGCTCTAGAGCACCACCAAAGGCCTGGACAGACGCAGTCAGTGACTCTGGGACATATGAGGGGACACAGTGAGGCAGATACTCCGGGGCCCCGTGCAACCCCTCTTTGTGCACAAGTCACACAGATCTGACACCCAGAGCTAGGTAAGTTCCCAGAGGTGCCCCAGACATACGGCCAGGGGTGCTGATGATGTCCAGCTGGACACAGCACCCTGGTCACCAAGACCTCTAGGGATGGGCCTGCACAGAGGGCCATGGGAGCCAGAGGAGGCATCAGAACCCCAGCTGGGGGTACAAGGTGAGGGAAGGCTTCCTGGAGGAGAAGACATATGCAGTAAACTCAGGGAAAGAGCAGGCAGGCCAGGCGCAGTGGTTCACACCTGTAATCCCAGCACTTTGGGAGGCCAAGGTGGGCAGATCTCTCGAGGTCAGGAGTTCTAGACCAACTTGGCCAACATGGCAAAATCCCATCTCTACAAAAAATACAAAAATTAGCTGGGTGTGGTGGCTCATGCCTGTACTCCCAGCTACTCAGGAGGCAGAAGCAGGAGAATCACTTGAACCCAGGAGATAGAGGTTGCAGTGAGCCAAGATCGTGCCACTGCACTCCAATCTGGGTGTCAGAATAAGACTATGTTGGCCGGGCGCGGTGGCTCAAGCCTGTAATCCCAGCACTTTGGGAGGCCGAGACGGGCGGATCACGAGGTCAGGAGATTGAGACCATCCTGGCTAACACGGTGAAACCCC
>NW_022292060.1:0-1456 GCF_002776525.5 Piliocolobus tephrosceles
CTTTAGACAGTCTTCTGTTGTCCTTTCTTCCCAATCAGAGATTTGTGGATGTGTGGAATGACACCTAGGAGAGTGACAGGAATTAATTCTACTTAAGATTTTTTAAAAAAATCACAGTATTTGAAACCAAGAAAAGTGTACACTGTTCAAGTATCTTTAAAAACGTGCAGCTCAAGTATGAAGTAAAAATTCATAGTTATACATATGAATCAAATTTCATGATAAAACCATACTTGCATCAATGAAAATATACTTAAATTTCCTCTTCTAGAAAAACTAAAGCAGCAAAGAATTCCTTCCTCTGAAGAAATTTTTTAAAATGTCAGAAGTTAACATACCACCACCAGCAATTGTAGCCTTGATAAGCGAATCCAATTCTTCATCTCCACGAATAGCAAGTTGCAAGTGACGAGGGGTAATACGCTTTACCTTTAAGTCTTTTGATGCATTTCCTGCCAGTTCAAGTACCTAGAAGGCAGAATCTAATCAGTCCTTCCAACTTTCCTTTGACCAAGATTCAGAGAACAGAATAAAACCCTCACAAACGCTTGTCTTCCAACTGGACTCGTTCCCCACTATCTGACTAGCAAGATATACAGGGGCACGCAATTTTCATTCCAAGAGCAGAGAACTCAAGCTCAGTAGGATCCTTGTTGAACACCAGCTCCCTCTAGCGTTCTCTTAGGCCTCTCGCCGCGTTCAGGGCCTGGGAGTTTTCTTGCATCACTTTCCTCCTTCCCTCTTGCCGTCTCCCCGCCCCCCAAACCTTCTCCGGATTATAGGCGTTCACCCATTTACCTCTGCGGTGAGGTACTCCAGGATGGCTGCGCTGTACACAGCGGCAGTCGCGCCCACACGTCCATGACTGGTCGTCCTAGATTTCAGGTGTCGATGAATACGGCCCACTGGGAACTTAAATTTTAAGCATACACAAACATAAATGCACAAAATAAGAGAACTAGATGGGGAAATTACATGCGCGCCAAAGCAAGGGGAACGGGCGCAGCAACGCGTCCCGACATCGAAACACGTGATTCCTCCCCCCCATATTTATCGTATGGGCAGCCCAAGTCGCGACACCGCATCACCCACGCATAGACGAAACGCCCATCGAGAGCCATGAATAACAAAAAAGGAGATGCAAAGAAAAACATCAGGACTCGCAGACCGCACGAACAACTACTGACCTGCAAGCCGGCTCTCTGCGAGCGGGAAACCGCCTTTGTCTTGGCCTTTCCGGAGTCCTTTCCAGCCTTACCGCCAGCCTGCGGCGCGCACACGCCCGCGAGCGGAGGAGGAACGGAGAATATAGAATTACCAAGGCGGCGCGCCCATCCCCCCACCGCGGCGCGTCCCGCCGCGAGCGCGTCCCCGCATCCCGCCGGGGTCTCTGGCCCGCGGCGCGCCGCAGGGGCGACCCCGCCCGTCCGCCCCCCGCCGCGCGCTCGCCGCGGCC
>NW_022292061.1:0-9074 GCF_002776525.5 Piliocolobus tephrosceles
GCTCTGTCCCCAAGGATGGAGTGCAGTGGCACGATCACAGCTCACTGCAAGTTCCACCTCCTGGGTTCACGCCATTCTCTCGCCTCAGCCTCCCAAGTAGCTGAGACTACAGGAGCCTGCCACCACGCCCAGCTAATTTTGTTTTTGTATTTTTAGTAGAGATGGGTTTCACTGTGTTTGCCAGGTTGGTCTCAATCTCCTGATCTCCTGATCTGCCCACCTTGGCCTCCCATAGTGCTGAGATTACAGGCGTGAGCCACCGCGCCCGGCCTCAAAAAGATTTTTTTTTTTTGGAGAGGGAGTCTCGCTCTGTTGCCCAGGCTGGAGTGCAGTGGCGCAGTCTTGGCTCACTGCAAGCTCTGCCTCCCGGGTTCACACCATTCTCCTGCCTCAGCCTCCTGAATAGCTAGGACTACAGGCACCCACACCACGCCTGGCTAATTTTTGTATTTTTAGTACAGACAGGGTTTCACCTTGTTAGCCAGGATGGTCTCGATCTCCTGACCTCATGATCTGCCCGCCTTCGCCTCCCAAAGTGCTGGGATTACAAGCATGAGCCACCACGCCTGGCCAAAAAGATTTTTTTTATAGACAAAAGTTTATAGAATAAGGACATAAAGAAAGAAAATATTTTTGTATAGCTATACAATGTGTTTGTGTTTTAAGCTAAGTGTAATTACAAAAGTCAAAAAGTTTTTCAAAAATTTAAGGTAATAAGGTAAAAAATATATATATACAGTAAGCTGAGGTTAATTATGAAAGCCAGGACTTTATTTATTTTTAGAGACAGGGTCTCAACTATGTTGCCCAGGTTGACCTCAAACTTCTGGGCTCATGTCATCCTCTCGCCTCAGCCTCCCGAACAGCTGGGACTACAGGCCCACAGCACTACATCCAGCTAGGTTAATTATTAAAGAAAAAAAATACTGTTTTATAATTAGCGTAGCTGGGTGCAGTGGTGCATGCCTGTAGTCCCAGCTAGTTAGAAGGCTGAGGCAGGAGGATCTCTTGAGTCCAGGAGTTCAAGGCCAGCCTAGGCAAACCATAGTGAGACTCTGCCTTTAAAGAAAATACAAAGTTCAGCCAGGGATAGTGGCTCATGCCTGTAATCCCAACACTCTGGGAGGCCAAGGCGGGTGGATCACCAGAGGTCAGGAATTCAAGACTGGCCTGGCCAACATGGCAAAACCAAGGCTCTACTAAAAATACAAAACTTAGCCAGGCGTGGTGGCAGGCACCTGTAATCCCAGCTACTGAGGAGGCTGAGTCAGGAGAATCACTTGAACCCAGGAGGCAGAGGTTGCAGTGAGACGAGATTACGCCAGTACACTCCAGCCTGGGTGACAGAGCAAGACTCCATTTCAAAAAAAAAAAAAAAGTGTAATGTAACCTAAGTACATAGTGTTGATAAAGTCTACAGTAGTGTACAGCAATGTCCTAAGCCCTCATGCTCACTCACCATTCACTCACCCAAAGCAACTCCCCATCCTATAAGCTCCACTCATGTAAGTGTACCATTTTAAAATGTTATTTACTGTACTTTTTTTGTTTGGATATGTTTAGGTACACAAATACTTCCCATTGTATTATAATAGCCTATAGTATTCAATACAGTCACATGCTGTACAGGTTTGGAGCCTAGGAGCAATAGGCTGTCCCACACAGCCTGGGTATGGAGTAGGCTCTGCCATCCAGGTTTGTGCAAGTGCACTCTGATGATTGCACAACAATGAAATCACCTAACAATACATTACTCAGAATGTATCACCATTATTGACACATGACTGTATATATACATATACATGTATATACACATTTCAGTTTACAAATAAATAGCTTCATAATCATATCCAGGCAAGAAACAGAATGTTAACAGCACCCCAGAAGCCCACAGTGTGTCCTCCCTGATACTGACCTGTTCTCATCTCTATATATGATTCTGATTTTTATTATAACAATATGCTTTTCTTTACAGTTTATATATGCATCCTTAAACAACAGAGCTTAGTTTTGCCTGTTTTTGAAATTCATATCAATGGAATCACACTACATGTATTCTCTTATGTGAGTCATCCATGTTGTTGCATGTAAAATGTAGTTCCTGCACTTATATTTTCGTATAGTATGCGATTATTCATTGCATGGATATACTACAACTTACTTATTCACTCTCCCATAGACGGGCATTGAGAACGTTTCTAATTTGAGTCTATCACAACAATGCTGTTACGTATCTTATACATCTCTACCGTGCATACATGTACGTGTACCTCTATCTATCTACACGTACATATATCTAGAATTACATACCTTCTGATAGTATACATATTCAATTTTACTAGATAATGACAAACCGGTTTTGCAAAAAGATGAGCCAATGTGTACTCCCATCATCTACCTGAAGTTAACTTTAAATGTTGTTTGTTGTGTATCTCAAAATGAAGATTTCTTTTTTCCTAATCAGATTGACTTACACACTCCCTAAATCCTGACACAAAGATTGCACTCTGGATACAGAGCTTAGCAACATTGTTTTCCTACACCTTCTTCTGACCTCTGGTTTCTATCCTCAGGTAAGCAGATAAAACAAAGTTCAGACACTGGTTTAGCACCAGAGGTACACAAAGAAGGCTCTTTAGAATCCTCTGCCCTCAGCCAAGGGCAGTGGCTCAGCCTGTAATCCCAGCACTTTGGGAGGCCAAGGCAGGCAGATCACCTGACCTCAGGAGTTTAAGACTAGCCTGGGCAACATGGCGAGACCCCGTCTCTACTAAAAATACAAATAATAATAATAATACAGCCAGGTGTGGTGGTACACACCTGTGGTCCAGCTTGGGAGGCTGAGGTGGGAGGATCACCTGAACCCAGGGGGCAGAGGCTGCAGTGAGCTGAGATCATGCCACTGCACTCTAGCCAGGGTGACCAGAGTAAGACACTGTCTCAAAAAAAAAAAAAAAAAAAAAGAATCCTCTACTCTCTTCAGGATGTATCTGAACTTTTATCCTGTTTTCCATGAAAGACAAAATTCTTTACTGTAAGAAAAAACTGTAATTAATTTTCACTATATTCCTGAATATAATTGTGAGCTAGACAAACTGCATTACAGAAAAGGTTATATATACATTTATGCTTTGCCCAGAATGAGTCAAAGGGAAAAATTATCTAAATATATTTTGCCGTACATTACAATGTCATGGAGAAATGTATGCATTTGGATAAAATGCCAAATATATCTCTTATCATTTCAGCATCTGAGAGTTAATTTTATATTTGTACTAGTAAAAAGTATTAACAAATACAGTACAATAGTATTACATATATATTCCTCCCCCTAAAGAAAAGTAAAGAAGGAATATGAAAAATAACAATTTGCTGAAAGAGGGTCACTGCATTCATTACACGTGCTCCTGAGGGAGCATCAGATGGGAGATGTCCATCTGTTGGTTTTCTCAGTCAGCCTTAAATTCCTTTCATGCGAGCTTTGTGGTGACCTAAGGGATTTTCCAAAATACTTTTGACTATAGTCAGTTTGCACCTTTTCACCCACTTTAGAACCTAATACAAGACGTGACTCTAAGTGTGTCAAAGCTAAGTGCGTGCCTGATATAAGTGCGTCAAAGTGCTTTTCTCACAGCAGCAGTGCCTGGCAGGCAGAATTCCTAGTACACATTTGGCTCCAAGAGAAAGCACTCCTCAGAAGGTAAGGAAACCACATCATGACAACATTTAACTGGTGGGATCAGTGATTAAATCCACCAGTCTAATTCCAAAATCTATACCCTTTCAATACCTCATGCAACCTGTAAATCAATGCCATTGAGATTTCCAATAGAGTAAAATGAAGCCAATTAACATTCCACAGTTGACAACTTACCCTAAAATAAGTGATCCAGTAAACTTTATTATATTTCCTTCAAAAGAAAAAAAGTCAATGTGGTGAATTTCATTTTTAAAAGTGTGAAAGGAAATAGGCAACAGTGTAAGTCTCTACCTATATCATATGTTATCAGATAAGAAGCTATTATTTTTATATTAATATAATCAGTTGCTATTAATAAATGGTCTCCTATCCTTAGACATAAACACACAAATCAACAAGCACTGAGTGCAAATATAATGTATACTGAAGACATTTCATACCTCCTCTTTCTCCACCTCCTAGTCCCTGTTCCACTACTGACGCTGGTAGGACTACAATGCTTCCACCAAATGCAACATTCAGGCAGCTCACTTCCCTTCTGACCCCTTTTAGTTAACAACCCATTAAAGAAAGAAATGGGAAGCATTGTCCCTATCACTACTAGAACTATATTTAAGGATTATATTGTCAAGTGAGGACACGAAAGAATGTTTTCTAAAGTAATTATGTTTTAATTGATGTTTAGGTATATATGTACACAGCCCCATTTAAAACAGAGATTAGACCAGGTGCAGTGGCTCACGCCTGTAATCCCAACACTTTGGGAGGCCAAGGCGAGCAGATCACCTGAGGTCAGGAGTTTGAGACCAGCCTGGCCAACAGGTGAAATCCCATCTCTACTAAATATAAAAGAAAAAAATTACCTAGGCTTGGTGGCGCCTGCCTGTTATCCCCGCTACTCGGGAGGCTGAGAATCACTTGAACCATGGAGACAGAGGTTGCAGTGAGCCGAGATTGCACCACTGCACTCCAGCCTGGTCGACAGAGCAAGAATCCACCTTAAAATAAATAAATAAAATAAAATAGCGATTATATTATATAAGTTTATTTATAAATGTTTGGGTCTTGGAAAACTTTTTCAATATTAGAAATTCCTATGGCAGACACTGCTAATTGCCTGTCCAATACACATGCCCTTTAATCCTTACAAATACACAACCTGATTACCACCTAAAAATATTCAAATTCCTAGACAACGCTGTAGCTAGGGCTAACTGTGTAACACAGTTGTAGCCAATAAGATATAGATGGAAGTCTATAGAGATGGATCCCTCCCCACATAAAAAGACAAAGCCTCAAACTGGCTTTTGGCCCTCTGCTTCTTGATACCCAAGGATTCAGCAACCATCTTGTGACCATGAGGACAATAAAGAGAATGGAACAGGAAGACAAGAAGATTGCTAAACTGTAATTCCTGCCCTAAACTGTCTCCACCTTGACTTATTATTATGTAAGAAGAATGAAAACCATATTAACCTAAGCCACGGGACTCAAGCTTCTGTTACATGCACTGTGCAGTCTTAACTGATATGGTACTCATGATGATTAGGCACTGAAGCTAGCCCACAAAAATCTTTATATATTTTTTATATAATATTTACATATATATAATATTTATATAGATAAAGAAAATATATATAAATAAATATAAAGATTTTATGTATATATACAGACAGTTTCACTCTGTTGCCCAGGCTGGAGTGCAATGACACAATCTCAGCTCACTGCAATCTCCACCTCCTGGGTTGAAGTGATTCTCCTGCCTCAGCTTCCTGAGGAGCTAGGATTACAGGCGCCCACCACCACACCCAGCTAATTTTTGTATTTTTAGTAGTGACGGGATTTCACCATGTTGGCCAGGCTGGTCTTGAACTCCTGACTTCAAGTGATCCACCCACCTCAGCCTCCCAAAGTGCTGGGATTACAGGCATGAGTCACTGCACCGGCCTTAACCTATAATTTATTGCACATATTGAGACTACTGAGACATTCCTTTGTTCAGAGCTTCAACTCATGCTGCCAAAATGACATTTGTCCTCACTTCTCTTTTTGTATTTAAAACAGTATCAGAATTTTCTAGATGAAAATGATCTATCCCTAAAAACAGATTTATCTTAAAAATCAAAAAGAAACTCCATGAGGAAAAGGAGTTTGTTTTATTCAATATTGTATTCTTAGGGCCTAGAATTGTACCTGGCACAGAGTAGATGGTCAATTAAATATTTTGTTTATTGTCAAATGAATAAAAGATGTTCTGGCCAATCTTCTCATTTTACACATAAAGGAAATAATGCTCAGGAAAGTTAAGTTATTTCATTCTTCCATCCAACAGAAACTATTTGATCACCTACTATATGCCACGCATAATAAATAACTAGGTTATAGTGGTAAACAAGATAAAATACTGCCTTCACAGAGTTTACAGTGGAAACTGTAAGATAATTAGCTAAGTTCTACACTGACCCTACGAAATGACAAGTAACAGATTCAACCTGGCCTATGGTGTCAGAGAAAGCTTCCTAAATGAAGGCAACGCTCCAAATGGAGTAGACTGGAGACATATCCTGAGCCCCTGGAAGGCAAGGATGACATCTTGCTTGCTCACGACTATATTCCCAGAACCTAACATGGGTGCCTGGCACTTTGTCTTGCAAGAGCTTAATAAATATCTGCTGAATGAAAATGCAGTTATATTTAAGTTTACGATGATGGGTATGAAATTTGACAGGAGAAGTAGAAGAGGGAAAATAATTCTCAAGAAAAAGGAGTATGTATGGCTCTGGGCCTATAAAATTGGGGTGGACTATTAGTACAGAAACACATAAACAAATTTGAGATTTAATCATGGGTTCAAAAAATTTTTGTGGCCCATCTTAGAAACGGCCACAATTCTATCACTGTTCCTATAAGAAAATAAGAGTTGTTTAAGCTGTACTCACTGATGTCTCTCCAGCGTGTGCCACTTTTCAGCGGGGAAGTAGAGGTTCCTATTCTTCTGCAACAGATGACACAATAAGCAGCCAGGGACATTCTGTGTAAGTAGAACAACCACAACAAATTTAATTTAGCATCTAAATCAAAACACTTGTTTTAACTACAAGAACATGTTACCATCGTAGTGGATGACCCACAGTTAGCTTTTTCAAGACTACGAAGAAAACTTTCCAATTAAAAAAAATTTCTCCCTTAAAAACTTAAAAGGGACTTATTAGAATATTATTTGGTTAGTATTTTCATTATTCTTCCTCACACTGTGTCCAATTGTGCATAATTTTCACAATTGGAAAGATGATCTAAATATGATACAATCATTTCCAGAACACAAGAATTAACAGGTAACAAGAATAGACAGGTTATTAACCAGAATACCAATATAGGCATGATAAGAATTTAATGTCTTTGAAAATATATATATGTATTTATCTCTGATGACTGAGGCCCTAAAGAAATGAGAAGCTCTATGTGGACGGTACACTTAGAATCCACAGAAGCATTTAGCTTTTCTCTAGTTCTTTCAGGATAGTACCCATGTTGTTTAAAATTTTTGAAATTTGTTAATTGTTGGCATTCTATCAAAGGAGAGCTGTCACCCAACTAATTCATCAACTGAGTAAAGATGATCTAAATATGATGCAATCATTCCCAGAACACAACTCATTATTCTAGACCCATATCAGATTGTTTTTGGATAGTTAGGTTTTTTTTCTTTTTCTTTTTGCTATAAGGGAAAGGAAGGAAGGTACTCCTCTCTTTTGTTTTGTTTTCTATTTCTGCTTTTTATTATTTTCTTCTTTCTTTCTTTGGGTGCAACTGTCTTTTTCCTAACTTCTTCAATAATGCCTAAGATGAGCATTTCTTGTTCCTTCATAAATGCATTTAAGACTATAAATTATTATAACCCCAGCACATTGGGAGGCTGAGGCGGGCAGATCACTTGAGGTCAGGAGTTCAAGACCAGCCTGGCCAACATGGTGAAACCCTGACTCTACCAAAAAGAATTAGCCAGGTGTGATGGCGCACTCCTGCAGTCCCAGCTACTTGGGAGGCTGAGGTGGGAGAATTGCTTGAACCTGGGAGGCCGAGGTTGCAGTGAGCTGAGATTGTGCCACTGTTGTCTCCAGTGACAAAAAGACTATAAATTATCCCTCTGAAATTCCACTGTAGTTTTTCTCTAATCTGTGAACTGTTTAAGAGTGTGGCTTTTAGTTTCCAAATATATAAAATTTTTTAAGATTATCTTTTATTTTTTGAAACAGGGTCTGGCTCTGCCACCCAGGCTGGAGTGCAATGGTGCAATCACCACTCACTGCAACCTCTGTCTCCCAGGCTCAAGCAAGCCTCCCACCTCAGCCTACCGAGCAGCTGGGACTACAGGTACCCACCACCACACCCAACTAATCTTTTGTATTTTTTGTAGAGACAGGGTTTCATCATGTTGCCCAGGCTCGTCTTTAACTCCTGACCTCAAGTGATCCACGCGCCTCAGCCTCCCAAAGTGCTGGGATTACAGGCAAAGATTATCTTACTGTGCTATGTGACATAGATTCTTTAAAATTGTGAAGACTTGCTTTGTCACCTCTTCCAGTCAATATTTATAAATGTATCATATAAACGTATTCTTTGTTGTGAGCAGAATATATCCATTATACTAGGCTTGTTAATTTTGTTGTTTCTATAGTCTTGCTAATTTTTTTTCACAGCTCCAAACGTGCCATTGAATAGCCTTGCCAATTTTTGTCTGCATGATCTACCAGTATGAGAGGGGGTTTTTAAAGTTTCATACTGATTTTTGCACTTGTCAATTTACCCCTTTTGCTGTCCTTTTTTTTTTATTATTATTATTCATTAAGCAAATACTTATCTGAGTTCCTATGAATGAAGAACTGTTCTAGATGCTAGCAATTTAACAATGAAAAAGAAAAATTTGCCCTTGCTTTCATGGATCTTACTCTCTAGTGCAGAACACCCCAATCAGTGTAGCAAATATTACCCTTTTTGGGGGGCCATAATGTGAAAAGATATGCCTAGGTGCACACAAATTCATGATTATTAGGAACTTAGTACTTTGTTCCTTTTGTCATCACATACTATCTTCCTTTATCCCTATTAACATTTACTGCTTTAAGTTCCTTGCCAGTTTTCTCCTAAGTATTTAATTATCTTAACTTTTTCCATCATGGTTATAATCTATTGGTATCATTTATAATTTCAAAACCTCTCTTTTAATAGATGAATTTAATCCATTTACATTTATCACATGTTGGACAGATCAGGATTTTTTTTTATTACTCTTTAATTGCTTAAAGTTATACCATTTATTTCTATTTCTTTAGTAAATAGCTACAATTTTTTTTTTTTTTTTTTTTTTTTTTTT
>NW_022292063.1:0-2151 GCF_002776525.5 Piliocolobus tephrosceles
ACACTTGTTTTCTTTTCTTTGTTTTTTATGGCAACTGGAAATTATTTACTATACTTCATTTATGTTTGTCTTTCTATCATAAAGAATTGATCAGTATGTAAATATGTGATTTGAACCATGGTTAACTTACAAGTGTTACTACAGCTTTTTAGAAAACATAGCCCTAAGAGATGTTAAGCAGGGCCCGGGTGAGCCAGTGGGCTTGCGCTTTATGTAGAGCTGGAAGAAGGCCGTCCATCCCGTCTCTTGGGTGGAGAGTGTACTTTCCTAATAAGGAAGGGAAGCACAATGGAAATACCCCGAACCATTTTATTGCAGTAATTTTTTTCATATCTGAAACTATTATTTAATATTTTGAATAAGATTTTAAAAAATAAATGGCAAAGATATAAATCTATGATTTCATGAGTGTGTTTCATTTCAGTGATGACATTTAGGTGGTGACAGGGGAGTAGCGTATGTCTGGGAGCAGCCTAACCTGACTCACTTGCAGGTGTCCCTCTCAGCAGTGCAATTCTGCCTCTGTGAATTCCACTTACGTTTCTGAATTCTTCTTTAGGTCCAACTTACTGCTAGGTACTGAAGTTTATTGGAAACTGTAGCAAAGTAGGATGGCAAAGAAAAGCAAAGTGGCTAAATCAGTGTGCTCTTTCTAGCATGCTGGGGTCCCTATCTGGGATGGAAGGCTCCCCAAGTGTGGAGGCTCATCCCCCTTAATGGATCAGGGATTCTTGGGTACTTACTTCCTGGTGGTCCGGACACCTAGGTCACAGTGCTGCAATTAAGTAGCCTCAGACTTTTGGAGCATCAGATCATACATTGATTAAAAATGCCGCTGGAGTCTCATGGAGGCACTTGAGCACTAGGCACTAGTGCTAGGGACTAGGCACCCAGGGGCCATGGTTGAGCCTCACAACACTCGTGCCGCCTCCTCCTGTGTGGTGTTATCTGTTCCCTTCTCCCAGACTCACTTTCTGGACAGACCAGAAGCTCTGCACCCGATTTTGGTACTAATGGTATAATGGATTACGTTTTAGCTCCCGTTTCTGTGTCTTAGCTGAAAAGGAATGTGTTGGAACTTGTGGGGCAGACAGAAACAGACATTTAGAATTTGGGCAGTCAGGCAGGCATGTTGTATTAGTCTGTTCTCACATTGCTATAGAAATACCTGGGACTGGATAATTTATAAAGAAAAGTTTAATTGGCTCACAGTTTTGCAGGCTGTGGAGGGAGCATGATGCTGGCATCTGCTCAGCTTCTGGGGAGGCTTCAGGAAGCTTACTATCATTGTGAAAGACGAAAGGGGAACAGTTGTCTCATACAACAGGAGCAGGAGCAAGAGCAAGAGAGAGTAAGGGGGAATGTACTACACAGTTTTTTTTTGTTTTTGTTTTTTTTTGAGACGGAGTGTCGCTCTGTCACCAAGGCTGTAATGCAGTGATGCAGTCTTGGCTCATTGCAACCTATACCTCCTGAGTTCAAGTGATTCTCCTGACTCAACCTCCCAAGTAGCTGGGACTACAGGCACCTGGCCACCACTCCCAGCTAGTTTTTGTATTTTGTATTTTTTATTTTATTTTTAGTAGAGATAGGGTTTTACCATGTTGGCCAGGCTGGTCTTGAACTCCTGACCTCAAGTGATCCACCTGCCTCGGCCTCCCAAAGTGTTGGGATTACAGGCGTGAGCCACTGTGCCTGGCCTTACTATACACTTTTAAATCACCAGCTCTCATGAGAACTCACTATCCTGAGAACAGCACCAAGGGAGATGGTGTTAAGCCATGAGAAAACCACCCCCATGATCCAGTTATCTCCCACCAGGCCCCACCTCCAACACTGGGGACTACAATTCGACATGAGGTTTGGGTAGGACACGGGTCTAAACCATACCACATGCCTTGACTGGGCTTTCTTGATTTTAAATGTGATCTGAGGGTGAGTGCAAGCTCTTGTGGAATGTGTGTAGTTTGCCCCACTGAGTGAGTTGCTTGAGAACAGGAACTGGCTGTTACTCCTCTCCAGCCCCAAGCTCATTACTCTGCCTGGCACCTGCTAGGCCCCTTTAAATTGTTATTCAATGAAGTAGTTGAGAAATTAGTTGAGGAAAAAACCAAGACAACTCAGCTCTGCACAAGATCACATAGTCTGCAT
>NW_022292065.1:0-8347 GCF_002776525.5 Piliocolobus tephrosceles
GTGAAGAGACCACCAAACAGGATTTGTGTGAGCAACATGGTTGTTTATTTCACCTGCGTGCAAGTGGGTTGAGTCCCAAAAGACAGTCAGCAAAGAGAGATAAGGGTGGGGCTGTTTTATAGCATTTGGGTAGGTAAAGGAAAATTACAGTCAAAGGGGGGTTGTTCTCTGGCGGGCCGGAGTGGAGGTCACAAGGTGCTCAGTGGGGGAGCTTTTTGAGCCAGAATGAGCCAGGAAAAGGAATTTCACAAGAATCTATGATCGCTTAAGGCAAGGACCAGTCATTTACATATCTTTTGTGGTGGAATGTCATTTACACATCTTTTGTGGTGGAATGTCATCAGTTAAGGCGAGGCAGAGCATTTACAATTCTTTTGTGATTCTTCAGTTACTTCAGGCCATCTGGGTGTATATTTGCAAGTCACAGGGGATGCTATGGCTTGGCTTGGGCTCAGAGGCCTGACAGATATTACATGCCGTGCTGACCCTACAGCTTCTACCCAGTAGGACCTGAGGCGTGTGTTTGTTCTTTATCGTCCCCTGACAGATGACTCCAAACTGTGGCCCACACCAGCACACAGTTATACCACAGGAATGCTTACTCCTTGGCCCAGGAGTGCAGGCTTCACTGGGCCCTCTGCCCCAGGGGCTCTCCGCGGCTGCAGCAAGTGTCTGCTCAGGGCTGCCATGTCTTCTGAAGGCTCAGGCTCATCAGGGGAGGAGCTGCTTCCACGCTCGCTTCTGTGTTGCTGGCAGAATTCTATTGCTTGCAGGCTGTTGGACTGAAGGCCCCAGTCTCTCCGTAGCATCAGCTTCAGGCTACTCTCTGCCCTGGGCAGGTGACTGGCTTTGCCAGAACTAGCACCTATCAAGAGGCAGAGGGAGAGTTCCAGTGGACGGAACCTGCAGCCCCTCCCAATCCAATCTCAGGAGAGACCGCCATCTCTTTTGCCTGGTTCTATTCATTAGAAGTGAGCCGCTGAGTCCAGCCCTCTTCGAGGGTCTGGCTGTGAACACTACGGGCAGGGACCAAGGGGAGCCACTTGGGAGGGGAGGTGCTGCCTGGGACCTGCCTAGGACAAGGTGAAGGAGAACATGCATAGGGACACACGCCCTTCCCACTTCCCCTCTGTGGTGAGTGCAGGATTTGCGGGTGTGCGCTAAAGGAGTTGTGACATCCCAGGAGGGAAGCAGCTCCCAGCCATGAGGGCACCATGACCCAGTGCCCCAGCACGTCGGGCTGCACATTTCCGGACTACCTTAGCTGCAGCCTCTTCCCCTTCCCTGCTGTCTCTGCCTGTGCATGGAGTGGGCATCTCAAATCTGCAGAGGCCAAACTGAGCTCAGGCCTCTGTACCCCTGCACAGTCCCCCACTGCTCAGTCTTTGTCAGCTCAGCTCCTGGTGACTCCATCTTCCCAGGGGCTCAGGCTGAAGCCTTGCAGTTCTCCTCCACCCCGGCATCTAAGTCTCTCAGGAAAGTCCCTCTTGACTCTTCGTTGCATCTGAAGCCACTGGGGCCAAGCCACCACCTCTGACCTGGACCGGAACAGGCTCCCTCCCCATTCCCTGCTCTGCCACCACCTCCACCCCCCCCTCCATGCCTCGGGTGTCCTCAACTTCAAAGTCAGGGTGCACCTATCAGGATGTAATTCAGACATCTTCTCTGCTGACTCGGAGTCACAGGCCCCACACATGGCACACTGGCCTGTCCTCTGGTCCCTTCAGATCCTGGTGCTGCCCAGAGGCCCATGCAGGCACCCGACAACCTCAGGCCCAGCCTGCTCTTTCCTCAGCCCAGACCCTCTCTCCCTACCCACTCTGTCCACCTTCCTCAGGTCTGTCCTGCAACATCTCTTGCATGGTGAGGCATCCGCAGATCACCCTCTTAGAAATTTTGGGCTCCATGCACACTCCTGTTCCCTTCCTGCTTCTCTTCAAACATCTTCATCCGTGTCACACATGGGGCATTTCACCTATCTGCTGGGCTTCTCCAGAGGTCCCCCTGCTGAACTCTGAATGCCGTGGATTCAGAGATATTTGACTATTCCCTGCTGCAGGCCCAGGGCAGCAGCAGAGCCCAGGACAGAGTGAACATATCATGGGTGCTGCTGAATGAATGAATGAATGAATGAATGAATGAATGAATGAATGAATGATGAAGGAGTGAGTGAGTGAAGGAGTAAATGAGTGAGTACATGAGTGAATGGGTGAGTCAGTCAGTCGGTGAATAAGTGAGTGAGTGAGTGGATGAGGGAAGGAGTAAATGAGTTAGTGAGTAGGTAAATGAGTGAATGAGTGAAGGTGAGTGAGTGAGTGAATAGCTGAGTGAGTGAATGAGTGAATGAGTAAGTGAGTGAATGGGTGAATGAATAAGTGAGTAAGTGAATGAATGAGTGACTTAGTGAATGAGTGGGTGAATGAGTGAGTGAATTAGTGAATAAGTGAGTGACCGAGGGAATAAATGAGTGATGAGTGAGTGAGTGAATGAATGACTTAGTGAATGGAGGAGTGGGTGAATGAGTGAGTGAACAAATGAGTGGGTGAGTGAGTGAATGAGTCAGTGAGCGAACAAGTGAATGAGTGAGTGAAGAAGTGAGTGAGTGAATGAACGAATGAGTGAGTGAATGAGTCAATAAATGAGTGAGTGTGTGAGTAAAGGGTGAGTGAATGAGTGAGTGAATGAGTGAAAAGGTGAATGAGTGAGTGAATGAGTGAATGATTGAGTGAATGCGTGAATTAATGAGGAAATGAGTGAGTGAGTGAATAAGTGAGTGAATGAGTGAGTGAATGAGTGAATAGGTGAGTGAGTGAAAGAGTGAGTTAGTGAAAGGCTGAGCAAGTGAATGAGGGAATGAATAAGTGAGTGAATGGGTGAGTGAATGAGAGAGTGAATGGCTTAGTGAATGAGTGAATGAGTGAGTGATTGAGTGAGTGAACGGGTTAGTGAATGAGCGAGTGAATGGGTGAGTCAATGAGTCAGTAAGTGAATAGGTGAGTGAGTAAGTGAATAGGTGAGTGAGTGAGTGCATGGGTTAGTGAGTGAGTAAGTGAATGAGTGAGTGAGTAAAAGGGTGAATGAATGAGTAAACAACTGAGTAAGTGAATGAGTGAGTGAGTGAATGAGTTAACTAGTGAATGAATAAGTGAGTGGGTCACTCGGAGGAGATGAGGACCAGAGCTGCCCTCTGACTGCTACAGTAGACAGGAGTTGAAGGAGGAGTCTGAAGGGTGAGATGTGCCCACTCGGTATATATACCCTGCTCCACACATCCCCAAAGAAACCCAATCTCACCAGAGTGGTCTCTTGAGAATTATTAGAAAGAACCTTTTTTCCCAATATTTCATATATGCAGGATGATTTCTTACTTTCCTTTAAAAGGCCAATCGTTTTTTGGACTTGGAATTCTCCACTGCTGGTCCACGCCACTGTATTCTCCCATAGGGGCATCCCCCGAGTTGGAGCAAGAGTCATTCCCAGGAATGGATAAAAGCCAGAAGGGCGTCATCAGGTGGGGCACCGTCTCCTATCATCCTCCCCTTCCTGCTTGGGTTGCCCTGAGTGACTGGGTTTGGAGGTCTACAAAATGCGGACATATCAAATTTGCATAAAAGCCTAAGCAGTTGAAGAAGTTGCAGTGCTAGCAGGAAGGTCTTTGGCTCCCGGAACCCTCCTCCCCTCCAGTCTCTGCTGGACCCAGGACTCTGACTCCCCCTTCGGCCTTGGGTGGTTCCTCCCTTCCTTCCCAGCCACTGAGCCGCCTTGGGCTAATCTGCCACCTCAGAGGCGCAGCCCTCCTCCTTTCCTCCTGCTTCTTCCTCCGTTCCCACTTGCCTTCTGCTTCTTTCGGGACTTTGGCAAGTCCAAGAATAAGCAAAACGTAGACCAGAAAACGCTGCCTTCAGCCCATTCCCCTCCCACCAGCTTCCCTTCAGATTCCTTGATCTTTCAAATTTATTTTGCTTTGTATCTAGATGCTAAACTTTATATAGAAAACAGGCGGAGTTGATTTCTCGGCCAGGTACAGTGGCTCACACCTATAATCCCAGCGCTTTGGAGGCTAAGGTGAAAGGATTGCTTGAGGTCACATGTTTGAGACTAGCCTGAGCAACACAGGGAGACCTCGTCTCTACAAAATTCAAAAAAAAAGAAAAATTGGCCTGGAGCGATGGCACATCTGTAGTCCCAACTACTTGCGAGGCTGAGGCAGAAGGATCACTTGAACTCAGGAGTTTGAGATTACAGTGAGTTACTAGTATATCACTGCACTCCAGCTTGAGTAAGAGAGTGAGAGACTGTCTCCTAAGAAAATAAAAATAAAAAGTGCTGGAGTCCATATCCAAGCCCACAGTCAATTGAGACATGTGGATCTTTTATTTTTATAATCCGCCTCTCTTGTCTAAGTGCCAAATGACACTCACATTGTGTGTAACTACGTCCACCTTTGTCTGGCTTCTCTTTCTTTATGTATTAAGAATCACGTTTCATAGAGTTCTGAGAAAATAAATAAATAAATCAGCTGTGTGCCGTGGCTCATGTCTATAATCCCAGCGCTTAAGGAGGCTGACATAAAAATTGCTTGAGACCAGCAGTTTGAGACTGGCTTTGGCCCCATAACGAGATCCTGTCTCAACAAAAAATAAAAAAATAAAATAAAACATTAGCAGGACATGGCACACCTGTAGTCCCAGCTACTCAGGTGGTGGAAGCCTGAGGATTAGTTTGACCCTGGGAGTTTGGGACTGCAGTGAGCTGTGATCATACCACTACATTTTGGCCTGGGTGACACAGTGAGACTCTATTTCTAAATAAGTAAGTAACTAAGTAAATAAATAAATAAAATAAAATAAAATAAAAACAGGTGGAACCTTCCCAAGACTTTGATGCAGAAACAGGTTGCCCTGAACCAATTAAAATTAATATCTAAACCTGGAAAGAAATGAAAGAAGAAAGTTGCATTATTTCTGTAAAGTATGAGGCCATTACAAGTTTTACTTTCTCTAGGACATTTTCTCGGTGGTATCAACTGAGGTCCACTTCACACAATGACTTCATCTCCTGAGCACGTTGGAGAACGATGATTAAAGGGACTTCCTGGCACTCCCGATACTTTTAGTGTCACACAGAAGCACCAAGAGTCATCTGTGTGAAATAGGTGGTATTGCAGCGGAAGACATTGGTTTGTTCTTTCACGAACGTCATCGGAATATTTCCCTAATGACTAGCGTTATGTCAGAAAATAGGGGGAGAGAGATAGTTCTTTACTGGCAAATAAGTTACCTACATTTCCCAGTTAGAAAAACAATCATGATTTTAGCCATGTCAGATGAGGTCAGATATGCCCTATGCTTCAGTTATGGAATGTTACCTCTGAATATTGATTGACAGGTATCTTCCACAGCCTGTGACCTGTCGCTGTGTAAAAGCTTGAATTCCTAACTACCAGTCGTTCAAGCACCCTTGCTGTCCAAGCTGGACTGAAGTGGCTCCCCGACTGAGGCATTCAAGGGAAAACTCACTGAAATATTTGAAACCACCGCCGTCAACAAGAATGCTCTTCCTGTGTGCCAGGATGTACACGCAGAGCGCAGAGCGTTATCATCTTTTTTTTTTTTTTTTTTTTCTTTGGAGACGGAGTCTCACTCTGTCTCCTAGGCTGAAATGCAATGGTGCGATCTCCACTCACTGCAAGCTCCGCCTCCCGGGTTCACGCCATTCTCCTGCCTCAGCCTCTCGTGTAGCTGGGACTACAGGCGACCGACACAGCACCCCGCTAATTTTTGTATTTTTAGTAAAGATGGGGTTTCACCGTGTGAACCAAGATAGTATCGATTTCCTGACCTTGTGATCCACCTGTCTCGGCCTCCCAAAGTGCTAGGATTACAGGCTTGAGCCACCGCGCCTGGCCACATTATCTTTTTTTTTGAGACGGTGTCTCCCTCTGTCGCCCAGGCTGGAGTGCAGTGGCTTGATCTCAGCTCACTGCAAGCTCCGCCTCCCGGGTTTACGCCATTCTCCCGCCTCAGCCTCCCGAGTAGCTGGGACTACAGGCGCCCGCCACCTCGCCCCGCGAGTTTTTGTGTATTTTTTATTAGAGACAGGGTTTCACCGTGTTAGCCAGGATGGTCTCGATCTCCTGACCTCGTGATCCGCCCGTCTCGGCCTCCCAAAGTGCTGGGATTACAGGCTTGAGCCACCGCGCCCGGCTCACATTATCTTAATATCTTGTTTTAAAACTGAATTCTGCTTTTCATCTGTTCACCTAGTTTTTAGAAAATGACAATGAAATACAACTTGGAACTTACCACAGCTTAATACGAGGGTCAATATGAGCTATACAATAGGTTTGATGTTTAAAAGTTTGCAACATTTTTTATTACTCTTTCATTTACAAACTACAGTATTTTATTTTTTATCTTTAATTATGAAATATATGACACATAAGTGTCTATAAAATTTGGGTGGGCACGGCGGCTTATGCCTGTAATCCCAGCATTTTCGGTGGCTGAGGCGGGTGGATCATTTGAGATCAGGTGTTCAAGACCAGCCTGGCCAATATGGTGAAACCCGTCTCTACTAAAAAAAGACAAAAAGTGAGCTGAGCATGGTGACAGGTATCTGTGATCCTAGCCACTCAGGAGGCTGAGGTGGGAGAGTTGTTTGAACCCAGGAGAAAGAAGTTGCAGTGAGCCGAGATCGTGCCGTTACACTCTAGCCTGGGCTACCTGAGCAAAACTCCACCTCAAAAACAAAAAAATAAACAAAACTGAATGCATAATCCGATAGATTAATAATTGCACTGATGTCATTATCCATTAGCATCGAGTGTCTTGAAAGGCTACAATATGCCCCTCCTTGATCACCTGGATCTCCCTTCTTCACCCAGACATAGGACTAATGTGGTAATGTTTGTCTTGCTTTTCATAAGGTTTATCATTTCTGTGTATATTATTAAGCAATATCATATATAATGGTTTGTGAACTGTATATGGAATAGCAGTATATTTTTCAGCAATTTCCTTGGTTCACTGTAATTTTTCATTGTTGATGCTTCTAACCGCAGTTCATTTTCACAGCTGTATCATATTCCACAATGTGACTATGGCAGTTTTTTTCTTTGATACAGGTGTATTTGGATGGCTTTCAGGTGTTTTCTATTTCTACAATCACCGCCTAAATATTCTTGCCCCGTATGTGTCTCTTGGAGAAGATAGTGCAAGGGCATTTCTGGGACAGACATGCCTGAGAAGGCAAGTGTGAGGCCACAGAGGGGCGTACCTAGCTTTTTATGAAGTACAGTTTCTTTTTTTTTTTTTTTTGAGACGGAGTCTCATTCTGTCGCCCAGGCTGGAGTGCAGTGGCTTCATCTCGGCTCACTGCAAGCTCTGCCTCACAGGTTCACGCCATCCTCCTGCCTCAGCATCCCGAGTAGCCGGGACTACAGTAGGTACCCACCACCACGCCCGGTTAATTTTTTTGGTTTTTTTTTTTTTTTTTTTGGAGACAGAGTCTCGCTCTGTCGCTGGGGCTGGAGTGCAGTGGCCAGATCTCAGCTCACTGCAAGCTCCGCCTCCCGCGTTTACACCATTCTCCTGCCTCAGCCTCCGGAGTAGCTGGGACTACAGGCGCCAGCCACCTCGCCCGGCTAGCTTTTTGTATTTTTCAGTAGAGACGGGGTTTCACCGTGTTAGCCAGGATGGTCTCGATCTCCTGACCTCGTGATCCGCCCGTCTTGGCCTCCCAAAGTGCTGGGATTACAGGCTTGAGCCACCGCGCCCGGCCAATTTTTTTGGATTTTTAGTAGAGATGGGGTTTCACCATGTTAGCCAGGATGGTCTCGATCTCCTGACCTCGTGATCCGGCCATCTCAGCCTCCCAAGGTGCTGGGATTACAGGCGTGAGCCACCGCGCCCGGCCAAATTACAGTTTCTTAACAGGAGCGACAGCAGTGGATACTTTGCCGGCAGTTGATCTTTTCCAACTTTGGGATTTTTGTGGCTCTGCTGAATTTGTTTCTTGAATTATTGGATGTATCCACAGTACTAGGATTACTTATGTTTTGTAACTTTTTGCACGTGGACTGATCTTCCTTGGAATTTTATGTGAGGAGATATTTTGAGGACAGGATTGCATTGTTTCAGCAAAGATATTCACTCACATGTGGTAGAGGTGAAGTTAGCAGCCGCCTGGTGCCACGTCGATTTGACCCATGCTCACCAGGTCTTCCAGCATGAACTCCTGGAGGACTGTTTCTCATCGGTTCTCAGGGTCAGTGGATTTCCCTCCACCCAGCACCAATGCAGGGACAGGTGCTCTCCTTGCTGCTCCTGCTCTGAGGTGGGCTTTT